>NC_082734.1:4928750-5136250 GCF_030144855.1 Hypanus sabinus | reverse complement strand
TAGTTAAATTTTTTAAAGGTACAAATACAGAAACAATTAAAAAAATTGAGTTAGTGTTCATGTGTTCAATGTCCATTCAGAAATCAGATTGCAGAGGGAAAGAAGTTGTTCCTGAATCACTGAGTGTGTGCCTTCAGTCTCCTGTACCTCCTCCCTGATGGTAACAATGAGAAGAGGGCATCTCCTGGGTGACAGGGTCCTTAATGATGGACGCCGCCTTTCTAAGGCACCACTCCTTGAAGATGTCTTGGATACTATAGAGGCTAGTACCCAAGATGGAGCTGACTGAGCTTCCTGTAGCTTCTTTTGATCCTATGCTGTAGTCAACCCCCACACCCATTCTCTCGAACTACTAGTACCAAAAGCACCGGGCACTGTGGCAACAGTTGGCTCCAGTGATCCAGGCTCAATCCTAACCTCAAGTGCTATTTGTGGGGAATCTCCACATTCTCCCTGTTACCCTGTGGGTTCCTCCAGTTCCGTCAGTTTCTTCCCACATCCCAAAGGTGTGCAGGCCAGTAAGTGAATTGGCTATTATAAATTGTATGTGCGTGAGAGGTGGAATCCGAAGAAAGTTGATGGGAATGTGTGAAGAATTAAATGGGATTGGTAAATGGGCAAAATGCTGGAGGAACTCAGCAGGTCAGGCAGCATCTATGTTTTGGGGCAAGCCCCTTCTTCACTTCTTCAGGAGTAGAAAGGAAGAGTGGAAGATGCCAGAATAAAAAATTGCGAAAGGAGGACAAGCTAGAAGGTGATAGGTGAAGCCAGGTGGGAGGGAAAGGGAGAAGGAGGAATCCAGTAGGAGAGGAGAGTGGACCATGGGAGAGAGGGAAGGAGGAGGGGGAGGTGATAGGCAGGTGGTGAGAAGAGAAATGTGTCCAGAGTAGGGAATAGAAGAAGAGGGAATGAAGAGGAAGAAAAATGAGTGTAAATGAGTGCTTGAAGATCAGTACAAACATTCTGGGCCTGCTTCCATGCTGTATGACTTTGACCTTGATCTCCACCCTTTTACAAACATCCCCTCCCCTCTAGTGAGTCAAAACACGCACAAAATGCTGGAAGAGCTCAGCAGGTCTGGTCGCATCTATGGAATAAACAGTTGATGTTTCGGGCCAAGGGCCCCTCTGGTGCCCCTTCTCCCACAGTCCACTCTCCTCTCCGACCAAATCCCTTCTTCTTCAGCCCTTTATGTCTTCCACATCACCTCCCAGCCTCTGAATTCACCCCTCCCCCACCAAAAACACTTCCCCTCACCTGGTTTTACCAATCACCTGCCAGCTTGTATTACTTTTTCTTCCCCACCTTCTTATTCTGGCTTCTGTCCCCTTTCCTCTCGAGTCCTGAAGAAGGGTCTCTGCCCAAAGTATTGACTGTTGATTCCTCTCCTTAGATGCTGCCTGACCTGCTGAGTTCCTCCAGCATTTTGGACACAAGAGGTACCTCAGGTTCTGGGAATCTAGAGCAATACACACAATGTGCGGGAGGAACTCAGCAGGCCAGGCAGCACCTATGGATGGGAATAAGCAGTTGATGTTTCAGGCCGAGACCCTTCAACAGGATTCAGCGTTTTGTGTGTGCTTTTGACATCGCTCCAGCATTGATGAAGAGACGTAGACCACTTGTGGCTTCTGAACGTTTCGGGCATTTTCTGACTCGGTTTTGAGGAATTGAAAAGTCCTGATTTAGAAGCTTGGAAACAGGAGCCGGTTAAATGAGATGGAAAACAATTCAATATGCATGAAAACGAATGAAAAGAAAAAAAAAAATCCCATTTAGGCAACACCTAAATCGGGAAGAGATACTTCCAATTTTATAGCATCATTCCTAACCTCAGGATATCCTAGTGGTTAGCGGAACGGAGAGGCCAGCAACTGGGGCTCACTCCCCGTAGCTGTCTGTAAGGTGTTTGTACATTCTCCCTCTGACTGTGTGGGTTCCCTCCGGGTCCCTCGGTTTCCTCCCACAGTCCAAAGACGTATTGTTTGGTAGGTTGATAGGTCATAGTGAATTGTCCCTTGATTAGGCTAGGGTTAAATTGGGGGATTACTGGGTGGTGCGGCTTGAAGGGCCTGTTCCGCGCTGTATGTCAATAAATAAAAATAGTAATGATAAGGGAGGGAGGGGAGAGTGGGGATATGGGTTCATAAGATCCCACGATGCTATTTTGGACGGGCATATTGAGTTACCCTTGCTATTGTTTAACCCTCGTAATCGACTCACGTCCACCATTTCCGTTGGTAGCTCATTCCAAGCTTCATCTCCTTCTGAGTGAAGGAATTCCCCATTAAACATTTCACCTTTCACCCTTAACCCATGACCTCTAGTTCTATTCTCACCTGACCTCAGAGGAAAATGCCTGCTTGCATTTACCCTGTTTATACCCCTCATAATTGGGCATCCCTCTATCAAATCACCTACCACCTGTACTTCTTCCTCCCATAACCCCCTTTCTTATCTGACTTCTCATCTTTTATTCCAGTCCTGACGAAGGGTCTTGGCCCAAACGACAACTGTTCACCCTTTTCCATAGATGCTGCCTGGCCTGCTGAGTTCTTCCAGTAGTTTGTGTGTGTTGCTCTGGATTTCCAGTATCTGCAGACCTTCTCCTGCTTGTCTATCAAATCTCCCCTCATTCGCCGTTGCTCCAGGAATAAAGTCCCAAAACTATTCAGCCTTTCCTTATAGCTCAGGTGCTCAAGTCCCAGCAACATCCTTGTGAGCCTTCTCCGTAGTTGTTCAAACTTACTGACACCTTTCCTGAAGGTAGGTGACCAGGACTGCACACAACACTCCAAACTTGTCCTCACCAACGTCAACAAAGCATACAAACTCTTGCACTCAGTACATTGATTTATGAAGGCCAATGTGCCAAAAGCACTCCTTATGACCCACTCTACCTGTGACACCATTTTCAAGGGATTATGGACCTGTACTTCCAGATCCCTTTGCTCTCCTGCACCATTCACTGTGAATGTCCCACCCTGGTTTGTCCTCCAAAGCATTTCTGGATAGAACATAGAATAGTACAGCACATTACAGGCCCTTCGGCCCACAATGTTGTGCCAACCCTCAAACCCTGCCTCCCATATAACCCCCCACCTTAAATTCCTCCATAACTTCGACACAGGAAGTTCTGTGAAAAGTTATGAACTGATAATGATATTTTTGGAAGTATATCATCTAATCTGCCTCACTTAGTGTTTTAGGATTATTCATGTTTAGCCAAGGGAACGGGATTGAATTTATTTTACTTAATGATAAAGCAGAGAGTGGGCCTTCTGGCCTCCCAAGCCACACCACCAGTAATCAGAATCAGAATCAGGTTTCTTATCACCGGCACGTGACGTGAAATTTGATAACTTAGCAGCAGCAGTTCAATGTAATGCATGATATAGAAGAAAAACCAACAACAAAATAAAATAATAATAATAAATAAATCATTACTGTATATGTATAGTGAATAGATTAAAAATCATGCAAAAAACCAGAAATAACATATAGTAAAAAAGTGAGGTAGTGTTCAGGGGTTCGATGTCCATTTAGGAATCAGACGGCAGAGGGGAAGAAGCTGATCCTGAATCACTGAGTGTGTGTCTTCAGGCTTCTGCATCTCCTCCCTGATGGTAACAGTGGGAAAAGGGCATGCCCTGGGTGCTGGAGGTCCTTAATGATGGACGCTGCCTTTCTGAGACACCGCTCCTTGAAGATATCCCAATTAACCCCTGATGACTCCAATTAACCCTAACCAAATCATGACACAATTTATAATGACCAATTTGGTGGTTGGCAAGGTGGAGATGCGCCTTCCCTCCGCTGGCCCGCAGGTCACCCTTGGGCAAGGTGTAGCACCTGCTTAGCCCCTGATCAGGGTCATGTGACACCTTTGGAGTAGAGGTGGATGGTCGTATGGGCAGCTGGTGCATACCATGGGCGGCACGGCAGCCTAGTGGCGAACACAACACTGGGCAATCAGAACTCAGTTGCCATCGCTGCCTGTAAGGAGCTTGTACACTCTCCCCATGAGCGCGGGAGTTTCCTCCCAGTGCCCCGGTTTCTTCCCCCAGTCCAAAAACATACTGGCTGGAAGGTTAATTTGTCATTGTAGACTGTACGGTGATTGGGTTAGGATCAAGTCGGGGGATTACTGGGCGGTGTAGCTTGGAGGGCTGGAAAGGCCTATTCTGCGCTGTATTTCAATAAATAAGTATCGCAGGTCCTGGTTACGCAACCACTGACGCCAGGCAGACAATCACTGAAGGATATTGACAATGGCCTAGGTCGCCCATCTCACTGCCCAGAGGAACACAATGGCAAACTGCTTCTGCAGAAAAAATTGCAAAGAACCATCACGGTCAAAAGATCACGAGCGCTGACGTCATACAACACAGCATGTAATGATGGTGATGTCGACGACTTTGGACTATGAGAGGAAACCGAATCCCCCTGGAAAAACCCAAGCTTTCTACGGGTGGCAATACAGACTCCTTAGAGAAGGTGCCGAGATTCAACTCCGAACTTGGACAGCCCCAGCTGTGATGGTATTGCGCTAACCGCTAGGCTACCGCGGCAGCGTTTTGTTTGGAACTACATTAACTGTATCATAAACCAGAGTTAGCTGTGCCACTATCTCAAGCTGAGCTTGAACCCACAACCATTTGACTCACAGCGATACCATGCTAGTTATTAAGCCATACCTGGCACCCACACACAGAGCATGGTTTTGTTTACTCTCTGCAGAGGTGCCCCACCGTTAGCGCAACACTATTACAGCTCAGGACGTTCAATCCCAGCGTACTCCTTAAGGATTTTGTACCTCCTTCCCGTAGAATACATGGGTTTTCCTCCCACAGTCCAAAAATGTACCATGTAGGTTGAATTGTCCTGTGATCAGGTTAGGGTTAAACTGGGGTTATCGGGGTTGCTAGGGCAACGTGGCCCAAAGGTCCAGTAGGGCCTGTTCCCTGTTGTATCACCAGGTGAATAAATAGATAGATAGTTGAATAATGCCTGGAGTCTATAAATCTCAATTTAGAGGCTAATGACTGGCTCTGGGAATTGTAAGCTCCAAGACCTTGCTCTGGGCTTATCAGTATGCCTGACTTAAAGTGCTCACTTAATATTCAGTCAAGATCAATTGGCCTAGACCAGAAGTCAGCAATCAAAATCAAATGTAAAGGCACTTTTCCAAATTTGATCAAAGAAATATCTTAACAGTTATCCCTGGTTCAATGATTGATCAAGAGGGCAGAGGCACATGCATCAATTACTCACTCATGTTTATTGATGTTTGGACCCATGACTACCACCTCACTATTGTCATCCATTTTTGTACCATTTATTTGTTTTGTTAATATATTTACTGCAAGTTTTAGATTTATTCATTGTATTGCAAGGTGGTGGAGGAGGTTGTTCATCGTGCCCAACCACAACAGGAAACTTGTGCAGGAGAGTTTACAAAGTGGAAATGCCTTTTCACTGGGGCAGTTCCACTCTCTGAATCTCAGAAGTCCAAGCCCAGGGGTATGAACTAGTGTCACAGACTGCGGTTTTCCTTGGTTGAGGTAGATGACCATGAAGTCTTCTGTGCCTTGTCATGCTCTTAGCTCTCCACGGAGCATGGTAAGACCACCTTCCTGGCCTTTGGGTCTCACTGTAGATCCCATCCGCCCTGTCCGCCAGCCACACTCACCTGGTTTAGCTCGCCTGTCGAAGTGGTGATACTTGCAAACACCTACTTGGAGCTACAGGTGAGAGCTGAGTGTCCGGTGTGGGGACCAGAGAGTAAACTGGCCTGGAATGGACATGACAAGCCCCTTCACCACCCCTCCTGGACACCCCATACAAATGCCAGAGGTAAAGTCGGCAATTCTGAAATTTCAAAGCAACATATTTCATGGCGTACTGTACGTCAGTGGTAATAAACCTAATTTTGATACACAAACACAAGAAAATCTGCTGATGCCAGAAATCCAAAGCAACAGACACAAAATGCTGGAGGAACTCAGCAGGCCAGACAGCATCTTTGAAAAAGAGTCAATGATTCAGGCCGAGAACCTCCTTCAGGACTGGGAGGGAAGTGGGGGGAGATGCCTGAATTAAAAGGTGGGGGGAGGGGAAAAGGGTGACCTGGAAGGGGATTGGTGAAGCCAGGTGGGTGGGAAAGGTCAAGGGCTGGAGAAGAAGGATTCTGATAGGAGAGGAGAGTGGGCCATAGGAGAAATGGAAGCAAGAGGGAACCCAGGGGAATAGGCAGGTGAGCAGAAGTTAAAGATCAGAGTGGGGAATAGAGGAATGGGGGAGGGGGGGAATTGATGTTCATGCCATCAGGTTGGAGGCTACCCAGATGGAATATGAGGTGTTGCTCCTCCACCCTGTGAGAGGCCTCATCTTGGCACAAGAGGAGGCCAGGGACTGACATGTTGGAATGGGAACAGGAATCACAATTGAAAATTGATTCTAATACGATTTTTCTTTTGCAAGATTTGTTCCCTCACAGTTTACAAACCAGGAACTCCTCTGTATCCCTTCTCTCTCTCGAGAAGCAAGTACCTCATTGTTAATTAATACAGCACCTCATACCAACTTACAATATTGCAGCATCTCAGACACAAGGCAGAGCAAAAAAAATACTGACCACCTCGTAAAGAATACGGACAAAGCTGGTAGAGACAGTGCCTTACGAGATCCAGCATCCCACGCTTTCTCCAGACCTCTGGTGCTGTCTCTGAGGAGTCTGCACATCCTTCCTGTGGCCACCTGGGTTTCACCAGGTTCTCCAGATGCCATCAGCATCCCAGAAATACACAGAATTGCCCCTTGTGTGTAGTTGAGTGGTAAAATCTTGTGTTGAGGGGGAGTTGGTGGGAACAAAGGGAGAATAGGTTGTCAGGGGAGGCTGATGGAGGATGGAGGAAATAACCTCCTCGTACATCAATGGGAAATATGAACGAGCTCAGCTACTGCAGTGCCACGTGCCCATTAAAACCATTAATCTGTTAAAAACAGCTGGAATGATATATAAACACTGGACAACAATTTTTTTTTCAGAAGAGTTGTTCCCTCAGAATTGTCTTCCTCCGCTTGAAGCTCCGGGGACGGGCTGTTTCGCGGCCGGTGCCGCCGCCTGATGTGTCGTGGGGGTACACGGAAGATCGAGAGCAGCAAGCTGGCTGCCGGCTGTGTGCCCAGCGACCCAAAAGCTCGGAAAAAGCAGCGCAACACCATAAATTGGCGAGGTGTTCCCCTCTCGCTGTGAAAAGGGGGCATCTCTTCTTCCCCTGTTAGGGAAAGAGAGAGAACCTGCGGTATGTCCAGTTACCAGGTAAATGAGTAGTCTTTGGGGTGAGTACTCGGTGGAGGGTGCAAATGCTTTTTTGCCGGTGGGGGAGTCGGGGGGGGGGGGGGTTGTTGCTTTGTTGCTGCTGCCTATGCGTGGGAGGGGGTGCTGGGGGGGTGGATTTTGGGGTTCTAACAATTAACTGTCATTCATTCTTTGTGGCACTCTGTTTTGGTGGATGTTTGCGAAGAAAAATAATTTCAGAATGTATATCGTACACATTTCTCTGGCATTAAATGAACTTATTGAACACAAATCCAATTTCAGACTAGTTGTATCACAGAAATTTGGAGAAACAAGAAATTCATTTCTATTGAATATATGTTTAATTGTAAAACTGAGCTGATGCTTTGCGATAGTTCAACTAAGCTAAAAATGTTTTGTTGATGATTTTCATTTGTACTCAGTGTCTGAGGCTTCTCGTTTAAGTGTCCAACAATAATCAGCCAGCATTGATGGATTCCAGTTGCCCTGATACCGTTTCTCCATGACTGCAATGTCCTGGTGAAACCTTTCACCATGCTTGTCACTGACAGCGACAAGATTTGCAGGGGAGAAGTCTAAATGGGAATGCAGAAAATGAATCTTTAGTGACATGTTACACTTCATGATTTTGTGTGCTTGAAGCACGTTGTCAACCAGCTGCATGTAGTTTGGTGCTCTGTAGTTGCCAAGAAAATTTTCAACAACATTCTTGACTGTATTCCATATGATTTTCTCTGGTCCCACTAGAATTCTTCAAGTTACTTGTCATTGATGACTTGTTTGATTTTTGGACCAACAAAAATGCTTTACTTAATCTTGGCATCAGTTATTCTGACTTGAATTATGAATTGAAATAACAAATTTAGGCAATTACAAAAAATGTTGTGTGTTAGGGAAATTTCATAGTGATTTTCATATCGGCAGCCCAAAGCACATTAGATACATCCAAAAGTATTCAGGAAGCAAAATCTTGGTTGTCCATTGTAGATCCATTAGGTAACCAATGTGTTCAGTTGCTTAACTTCAGAACTCCAGTCCACATTTCATTAGGAGTTTGAAGAGATTTGGTCTGTCACCAAAGACACTCGCAAATTTCTACAGGTGTCCCATGGGGAGCATTCTGACTGGCTGCATCACCGTCTGGCATGGAGGCAGGCCACTGCACAGGATCGAAATAAGCTGCAGAAAGTTGTAAACTAGCCTCCCAAGCATCCAGGACATCTTCAAGGAGCAATGCCTCGAAAAGGCAGCATCGCCCTGGGCATGCTCTCTTCTCATTGTTGCTGTCAGGGAAGAGGTACAAACTCAACGTTTCAGAAAAAGCTTCTTTCCGTCTGCCATCTAATTTCTGGATGGACATTGAACCCATGAACACTACATCACTACTTTTTTTGCACTGCTTATATAGTTTATATATATATAAAATATACTTTTATATGCTTCTTACTGTAATTCAGTTTTTGTTATTATGTACTGCATTGTACTGCTGCTGCATAACATCAAATTTCACGACATATGCTGGTGATATTAAATCGATTCTGGTTCTGAATTATACATCATGACAGTAGACAATAGACAGTAGGTGCAGGAGTAGGCCATTCGGCCCTTCTAGCCAGCACCACCATGGCTGATCATACACAATCAGTACCCCGTTCCTGCCCTCTCCCCATATCCCTTGACCCCACTATCTATAAGAGCTCTATCTAACTCTCTCCTGAATGTATCCAGAGACTTGGCCTCCACTGCCTTCTGAGGCAGAGCATTCCACATACCCACCACTCTCTGGGTGAAAAAGTTTTTTCCGCATCTCTGTTCTAAACGGCCTACCCCTTATTCTTAAACTGTGGCCTCTAGTTCTGAACTCACCCATCAGCGGGAACATGCTTCCTGCCTCCAGTGTGTCCAATCCCTTAATAATCTTATATGTTTCAATCTCTCATCTTTCTGAATTCCAGTGTATACAAGCCCAGTCGCTCCAATCTTTCAACACAGGGATGGTTGTTCCTCTCCACACCTGGCAATGCCTCAGGCGGCAACCTTGCCGTTTCTTTAGCATTTGTTTGTTTTTTACGAGGCCAAATTGTTCAACACTCAACCCAGCAAAGATGGAAAGCGAGCAAGGAGCCTGCCGGATTCGAACCTGGGACAACTCACCTCGAAGTCCGGTGCGGATCCCAAAACACCACTGGCCAGCAAGGATAGGGATAGGAGCTATACAATAAAGAGCTGAAGGTAGTTACAGATCCCGGGCCTGGCCTTCTGTGCCTGCAGTTCCCTCAAATATTCCATTGCACCATTCACCCTAGGCATGGACAGGTCTCCTTGTGTGAGAAGGGTGGACAGGCTAAGCTCATATTCAGTTTAGAAAAATGAGAGGGATCCCGAGAGAAATAAAAAAGATCTAATGGGTTCTTGATGCGAAGAAGATGTTTTCCCTTGTGAGGCAATGTAAAACTAAGTCCCCTATTTAAAAATAAGGGGTTGGTCATTCAAGATGAGGTAATTTTTTTTTTCTTTGTATCTTTGCAACTCTCTTCCTCAAAAGGCAGTGGAAGCGAAGCCCTTAAAATTTTATAAGGCAGAAAATAGATGTTTGGGTGATGTTATCAGGAAACTGCAGGAATACAAAGTTAAGGTAATAACTGGATCTTGTCAAATGTTAGAGCACACTCACAGGAATGAGCAGTCTATGCTTGTTCACAAGACCATAAGATCATAAAATAGAGGAACAAAATTAGGCCATTTGGACAATCAAGTCTGCTCCACAATTTCATCATGGCTGATCCATTTTCCTACTCAGCCCCAATCTCCTGCCCTCTCCCCGTAACCCTTCATGCCCTGACCAATCAATAATCTATCAACCACTTCCTTAAATATACTCAATGACTTGGCCTGCATAGTCATCTGTGGCAACAAATTCCACAGATTCACCACTCTCTGGCTAAAGAAATTCCTCCTTTTCTCCATTCTTAAAGGACACAGCTCTTTTCTGAGGCTATGTCCTCTGGTCCTAGACTTCCCCACCATAGATCTTCTTCCCACGTCCACTCTAGCGAGGCCTTTCAACATTGGATAGGTTGCTTCTGAGTTCCAGTGAATACAGGCCTACGTTGAATATAGGTGTAACACCTTATATCCAAACTCAGGTTGGAGGAACAACACCTTATATACCGGCTGGGTAGCCTCCAACCTGATGGCATGAACATTGACTTCTCTAACTTCCGTTAATGCCCCTCCTCCCCTTCTTACCCCATCCCCGACATATTTAGTTGTTTGCCTGTTCTCCATCTCCCTCTGGTGCTTCCCCCCCTTTCTTTCTCCTGAGGCGTCCCATGATCCTTTCCCTTCTCCAGCTCTGTACCACTTTCGCCAATCACCTTTCCAGCTCTTAGCTTCATCCCACCCCCTCCGGTCTTCTCCTATCATTTCGCATTTCCCCCTCCCCCCACTACTTTCAAATCTCTTACTATCTTTCCTTTCGGTTAGTCCTGACGAAGGGTCTCGGCCCGAAACGTCGACAGTGCTTCTCCCTATAGATGCTGCCCGGCCTGCTGTGTTCCACCTGCATTTTGTGTGTGTTGTAATTCCAATGTTGATTAGTTTGAGCAGCCTGCCCCTTCCTAACCCTAATCCTACCTTCTCAAAGGGGTCAAGGACCAATCTCATTAACCAGCAGAGCACGGTCTGAGAGGCTGGACAGAGCACAATATGTAATCACTTTCTCTTTCCTCAGGAAGGCCCTTGCAGTTAAAATTAGAAGATTCTAATGAAAGTCATGATAAATTGTGAGCCAAGCAAATGAAGAGACTTTGTCAGCAAAACTGAGCAAAGGAGCTGAGAACAGAAAGGCACCAAGAAATAAAGAGTGAACTTCAACCAAGGGAAGTGCAAATCACTCTCACTCTCCAGGGCCCTCTCCATGCGTCCAGCCAAAGGCGTTTTTGCAATGGAGATGCCATGGAGACATCTTGGAATTCAATGTTTCATGGGTTGCCACGGTGATGCAATATGGAACTCCAGCTGATTGGTTGGAATCAGAATCAGAATCAGGTTTAATATTACTTGCGTATGTGGTGAAATTTGTTGTCTTTGCAACAGCAGTACAATGCAATAGCTGATAATAGATAAAAAACTGTGAATCATAGTAAGTATGTACATATAAAAATTATTAAATTAAATAAGTAGTGCAAAAATAGAAATAAAAAAGTAATGAGGTAGTGTTCATGGGTTCAATGTCCATTCAGAAATCCGATGGCAGAGAGGAAGAAGCTGCTCCTGAATTATTAAGTGTGTGTCTTCAGGTTCCTGTATCTCCTTCCTGATGGTAGCAATGGGAAGAGGGCATGGCCTGGGTGATGGGAGCCCTTAATGATGGACACCAGCTTTTTGAGGCATCGCTCCTTGAGGATGTCCTGGATACTACAGGTGCTAGTGCCCATGATGGAGCTGAGTTTACAGCTCTCTGCTGCTTGTGTTGATCCTGAGCAGTAGCCCCCCCTCCCCCCACAGACAGTGATGCAGCCAGTTAGAATGCTCTCCACAGTACATCTGTAGAAATTTCAAGGTATTTTGATGACATAACCGTATCTTCACAAACTCCCAATGAAAGATAGCCACTGTCATGCCTTCTTTGTAGCTGCATTGATGTGTTGGGTCCAGTGTAGACCCTCAGGGGTAAATGTCCAGCAGACGTTATTCAGCCTGATTGGGTGAGGGGGCATTTACGATTCTTAATTCAGGCTTGATGCCATCAGCAAACATATGAGGCTTTTGTATACACCAGGCTTCATGATAGTCCAAAATTTGAGGGAATATATAACACAGCCATAACTAGCTTGACAACTTTTGCATTTACGAGTCTTGAATTGAAATCCCCTTATCTTCAGGTAGTGAGCTATTCATGGTTGGTAGGTCTGTACACTCCCTGTCATGAGGAAACATCCTCTCCACATCAAGACCCCTCAGATCATTTATATTTCACTCATTGCATCTTCAAATGAAGTAGGGGGTTGGGGTACTACTGCTGCACAGTTACGGAAACCCAGGTCCCATCCTGACCTTTGGTGCTGACTGTGCGGAGTTCGAAAGTTCTCCACGTGTCCATCTGAGTTTCCTCCAGGTGCTCCGGTTTCGTCCCACATCCCAATATGCATGGGTTGGTAGGTCTGTAGGTTTTTTCGCAAATAAAAACAGCGGAGGCGTTTTATGCTTAAGAAAAACCGTAACAACTCATTTATTGTACGCCAAGCACTAAACACAGAGCACGGTAAAAATTCTTAACGTAATTACATCATCTCATCATTCCAGCCTCTTAAAGTGAATTCCAACTCAATGTTGGTGACTGTAAGTTATGTACGTTTCACCAATTAGTGTACATTACCCTACAGGGCCTGTTTCTGTACCGTACTTTTCCATGAGTTTATGACTCTAGCCTGTTGAAATGAAAGCAAAGAAATAATAAAACCACAATCATAAATGCACACTTTGTATTGACTTAATTGATTTGTCTTTAGTATATTTAATTATTTTAATAAAATGCATGCAATATTTAGTTTCATAAGGAATTTAAAATTTTGTTTACGTATTGTGTATGTGCTTTTAGTCTTATCCGCTCATAGGTCACAGAAGTCACTGGCAAGCTGTTCTTTATTTCAATAATAACAATCATAAAATATTCATAATAAGAAAATATGTACACAGAATAAACACAGTGCAAAACTCTTTCCATTTTGTTATGTGGTTCATGTAGTGTAAGCACATTTTTGTTCCACATCAAACATCGTCACTCCTGTGATACACCCTTCCGTTCCTCATTGGACTCAGCTTCTGAATGTGCAATCTTGGAAAAACTCCAAATTCAAGTGGAAGTTCAAAGGTAATTGTCATTCAACCATACATGAATGCCCAAGTATACAGCCAAACGGAACAGTGTTACTACGGGGCCAAAGTGCCAACAGTCACACACAACACAAGGCACGTTTATCATATATAAGGTGGCAAGCACGTGTAAGGTATCATCAAAATGCAGTCGCAGATTTTAAAAAATAGTCCAAGTCCCTGAGTCCATGAATGTTGCAGTAGTCTGCAATTGAGTACAATATGGCTTTTCTTCTGCCAAACAAACACTGGGGGCAGCTTGGACGCCACGTCACACTGCCTCTGGTGGAGCACACCAACTCAGATGCCTCTCTCCTGGGTGGCTGCAAACAGGCAACACTGCGGCTTGAGGCCTGTGCAGCCTACGACCAGACCCATGTAGCTCCCCCGCTGTCTGCCAATAAATCAGCAAATCAGACTTGCAGGATTCCACATTAACGATGTCCAGCAGGGCCTAGCGGTCACAAGAAAAGTGCCAAGCTGACCACTCGCTGTTAGGCAGCACTCCGCCTCCGCGCGCCATCCCCTCCGACGCCTCTCTGACACCGGCAGCATGTTCCACAGCAAGTCCAGCTCCTTCAGTTTCTCCACCAACTGGCATCTTGCAGATGGGGTAGACCTGCAGTACTTCAAGTTTTTAAAGTCCAGTAGGGTCTTATGATCATAAAAAATACACTTAAATAAAACAATAACACCTTTGGTTGACTCTGTAGAGGCCTCAGTGATCGAATGCATCGCCATCTTACCAGAAGAGCCCAAGTCTGTGTTTCTTCCCCATAGAGACCTTTCACTGGCTATCCCAATATAATTTATATGATGCAATTTATATTTGATGCGTTGCCTTTATCTATGTGACTGATAAACTGCTTCATGCAAGCTTCTCACCGTACCAATACTTCATAGTACTCGTGTGCATAGCAATATATTAGAATTAATTATGAGATTGTGTCTCCTACTTCCGGATAGCAAGGATCTTTCGCCATTTTAACTTTCTCACTTTCCCTCAATAACTTGACCCTGGTTGAATCAGTTTTGGTCACTTCTTTATAGGAAGGATATGGAAGCTTTAGAGACGGTCAAGGGGAGGTTTACCAGAACGCTGCCAGGATTATAGAACTTGACTTATGAGGAACGGTTAAGCAAGCTCGGCCTTTTCTCTTTAGAGCAAAGGAGAATGGGGGGCGTACAAGAGGCTTAGATAGGGTGGACAGACACATTCTTCCCAGAGCAGACATGGCTGAGGAGATGACGTAATTTTAAGGTGACTGGAAGAAAGTATAGGGGAATGTCAGAGGGAGTTTTTTTTACAAGTAGTGCTGGGTGCATGGAAAGGTGGTGATAGAGACAGATACCTTAGGGACATTTAAGAAACTCTTAGATAGGCACATTATTATGTCAGATTGTTATGCCGCTGCCACTTAGGCAGCAATAAGGGTCCTCCATCACTGTCGCAATGTGGTGAACGATATATACCTGTCTGGACACGCCCCTCCCCGCTGACTGCTCCTGTGGCTCCTCACACAGACCCCGGTATAAAGGCGATTGGAGGCATTGCTCCCCCCTCAGTCTCCAGGATGTTGTGTGGTGGTCTCTTGCTGCTAATCGTGGTCTCTTGCAGCTAATAAAAGCCTATCATTCGCCCCCCCCCCCACCGTCTCCGAGAGTTATTGATGGTGCATCACGCACACAGCTATAGAAGGATTCTTAATTGCTGTTTCCATAACAGGCAGGGTTGTGAGCCCTGAGCTGAACCCCTGAACCTGGAGGACTGGTGAAACACTCTGAGTCTGGCCTCTCCCCTTTGACCTGTTTAGCATGGGTGACCCCACCAAGAGCCAAAGCATAAGGCCCCGACTCCACCCAGCACAGCTCTCCGGGTCATTGAGGCACACAAACCTCCAAACCCTACAACAAGCTTGTGGTCCTCTTGGAGGAGATAGGCACATAGATGGAAGGAAAAAAAAAACCAGGAGGCTCTGTAGGAGGGAAGTGTCTGATTCACCTTAGAGTAGGTTAAAATGTTGGCAAGGTATTGTGGTCTGTACTGTACTGTATGAATCACTCCATGGCCTGCTGGCACGGGCTCTTCTTATTTACCAAGTCGCTTGTCAGAACAAAGTTAGGGCGATTTTCACCGTCTGGAAAAATGCAAAGAAAGATCCCAGGAAAGCCACAGTGAATCCCACCGGAAGTCAAACCACGATCAGGGATCCAGAGAGCTAGGGACCTGTCATTGCCGTGTGCTGCTCCCAGAGTCTCACCAATAATTTTACTAATACTTCACTCTAAAAAAACCTGCAGATGTTGGCCGTGTGTGTATATATAGCGGTGGTTAAATGCTCTGTCTGATCAGATAAAATGAGCTAATATGTACGACAGCAGGTTTAACTCAGGAGCTGAGTAAAAATAAAGCCCAAAATGCTTTAGTAAGCAGAAGAGAAGTCAAACAAAACAAAACATAAGGTAAATTCAAAGCCACGCACATAAAACGCTGGAGGAACTCAGCAGGTCAGGCAGCATCTATGGAAATGGATAAACAGTCAACATTTCAGGCTAAGACTCTTCCTCAGGACCAGAAAAGAAAGGGGGAGGTGCCAGAATAAAAAGGTGGAGAGAGGGTTTAGGTGATACGTGAAGCCAGGCGGGTGGAATTCTTTTCCGTCCCCCTCTCTTACATCTTCTCATCACCTCCCTATCTCTTCCCCCTGGTGCCCCTCCTTCTTCCCTTTCTCCCATGGTCCACTTTCCTCTCCTATCAGATTCCTCTTTACTTTTCCCACCCACCTGGCTTCACCTGTCACCGTCTAGCTTGTCTTCCTTCCCCTCTGCCCCACCTGCTCACGCTGGCATCCTTTGCCTTCCCTTCCAGTCCTGAAGAAGGACCTCGGCCCAAAGCATCGACTTTAATCTCCATGGACACTGCTTGCCCTGCTGAGTTCCTCCAGCGTTTTGTGTGTGTTGCTCTGGATCCACAGTGAGTTATGGACCACAGCACATCACAGAAACCAGCCTCCCCTCCACAGTCAGGCACCACCTCTGCAGCGAGTTAAACATTCAGAGATTCCAATGAGGGATCTCGGCCCTAAATTCCACAGTACCCAACTCATCTTCAAGAAGTAGTGCCTCAGAATGTCCATTATTAAGGGCCCCTATCAGCCAGAGCATGCCCTCTTCTCATTGCTACCATCAGGAAAGAGATACAGAAGCCAGAAGACCCACACTCAGCGATTCAGAAACAGCTTCTTCCCCTCTGCCATCCGATTTCTGAAAGGTCATTGAACCCATGAACACTACCTCACTACTTTTTTAATATATATTATTGCTGTTTTTGCACTATTTTAAATCTATTCATTATGTACATATATTTATTGTAATTGCTTTACTTATTTAGTTATTTTTGTTCTTTTTACACTATTATGTATTGTACTGAACTGCTGCTGCTAAATTAACAAATTTCATGATACATGCCAGTGATAATAAGCCTGATTCTGAACTGCATTTATTTCTCTCCGTAGAGGCTGCTTGACCTGCTGCGTTCCGCCGGCATTTTGTGCGTGTTGCTGTGGATTTCTAACATCTGCAGAATCTCTTGTGCTTAAGATGAATTCATTAAATATTATTGCCTGGTTGCTTGAGGTGAAACCAGAGTTAAAAATGATGCATTTTACCTAACAGGATAACAAATTTCCAATTTATTTCGACCCTCTGTTGGTATAAAGACATTACTGCTGGTTTATTATTCTGCAAGGTCATAAGAATCTGTGACCTGAAAGACTTTCCTCTGTTGCAATGATCCAGCATGCAACAACTACAGCCCCAGGAGCTCTCCGTTCAGACTGAGCATTGCATCTCCTGGGAGGATATGTTGGGCCTTGAGGAAACACTCCTGACTGGACCAAAGTGACAAGGCAGCTGTGTGGACCAGCTTCTATGCTAATGATTGCAGATTACCGAGACAGCTATTAATCAATGGGTTTGATTTGTGGGAGAGTTTTGGAGCAGAGGGCGTAGCCTCGGAAGAGAAGGATGTCCTTTTAGAACTGAGATGAGGAGGAATTTCTTTTGCCAGAGTGTAGTGAATCTGTGGAATTCTTTGCCATAGATGGCAGTAGAGGCCAAGCAGAGGTTGATGGGTGTCAAAGGCTGCGAGGAGAAGGCAGGAGAATAGTACGGCAGAGCATACTCGATGGGCTGAATGACCTAATTCTGCTTCTATGACTTATGTCTTATGGCCTTAAATAGAGAGAATTTATTTTAAAATCATAAGATTTTGACCTTAGAGGCAATCCCTACATTTTTGAACTCTAACCCTGCCGATGGTGGAAATCCAGAGCAACACAGACAAAATGCTGGAGGAACACGGCAGGTCAGGCAGCATCTGTGGAGAGGAATGAACAGTCGTCATTTCAGGCCAAGGTCCTTCATGAAAATCTGCTGAGCTGCTCCGGCATTTTGTGTGTTTTATTCCACCTTTTTGTCCACTGCAAATTATCCTTGACCCAGGGTGTAATGGAGGAAGTCTCTGCCTGGTATGGCAGCTGGTCTGCTCTGTAGCCCTAGAGTGGTAAACACTGCCCAGGCTCATCTCCTCGTCATGTCGATTCGGGGGAATCTGAGGGGGAGCTTCTTCAAGCAGAGGATGCTGTGAGTGTGGATATGAATTCAATTACAGCATTTAAGACAAGCTTGGATAGGTACATGGACAAGAGAGGTATGGAGGGTTACGGTCCAGGTGGGAGTAGGCAGAAGGCCAGGCTGACATGCACTGGATGGGCTGAAGGCCCTGTTTCAATGCTGTGGTGCTCTATAAATCTTCATGGTGTGTTGCATCAGGAAGGGTGATAGTGTCATCAAGCTTGCCTGCCACCATGACCCCATTCGCTTTTCTCTCTTCCACCTTCAGAGAGACGATACAGCTAGAGATCCCAGACAAGCTAATGCAAGGACAGGATCTTTGTCACAGTTACCAGACATCTGAACCAATCTCCCCTTTCCCCTCTTTAAATTCCTGGGTGTTACTATTTCAGAGGATCCACCCTGAACCCTGCAAACGTGAATAAGCACAGCAGCGCATCTACTTCCTTAGAGATCCAGCCCGACATCTATCATTTCTATAGATGTGTGGTAGAGAGTGTATTGACTGGCTGCATCATGGCCTATATGGAAATACCAATTTCTTTGATTGGAAAATCCCTCAAAAGGTAGTGGACCTGGCCCAGTACATCATGGGTAAAACCCTCCCAGCCATTGAGCACATCTACATGAAACACTGTCGCAGGAAAGCAGCGTCCATCATCAGAGATCCCTCACCACCCAGGCCACGCTCTCTTCTCACGTCTGCCATCAGGTAGAAGGTATGGGAGCCTCAGGACCCACACCACCAGGTTCAGGAACAGTTACAACCCCTCAACCATCAGGCTGTTGAACAAAAGGGGGTAACTACGCTCACCTACCCATCCATTGAGATGTTCCCACAACCAATGATCTCACTTTAAAGACCCTTTATCTTGTTATTTCATGATCTCGTTATTTATTGCTACTTATTTATTGCATCTGCACAGTTTGTTGTCTTCTGCATTCCGGTTGATCTTTCATTTACTCTCTTATAATTACTATTCTATCAATTATGCCAAAATGAATCTCAGGGCTGTGTGTATGGTGACATATATGTACTTTGATAATTAATTTACTTTGAACTTTGAGTATATGGTGATAATCTGATCTGAAGAAAACGGAGGTCAAGGCTGTGGCAGCCCTGGGCTCTGCGTCTGCGGGCTCTGAAACGTCTACGAGGCTGAGGCTGTGGGCCTCTCCAACTCACTTTGTTCTGAATGCTATTTGCTTACTTTCATTGTCTGCATGATTTGTTTTCTTTCTCTCAGCACATTGGGTGTTCAACGGTCTTTTTTTATGGGTTCTTCTGGGTTTCTTTGCTTTGCGGCTGCCTGTATGGAGTCAATCTCAAGGATGTATAACATACTTCGATAATAACCACACTTTGAACTTCAATAAACTAATCCGATTTGATCGGAGGGAGTTTGTTGGTGGGCCGTCAGTCAAGGGCCAGATCAGGTAATAATGACATCTCCTCTTCCATGAAGCATATTAATAAGCCAAATGTGTTTTTATGATATTCTGGTCAGAATCTGCCTGAAAGAACTCCAAACAGTTGTATCATGTTCCATCGCTGGTCAGAGCCAACATGCTGCTCATTGAGTGAATGGTAAAGTAGTGGCATCGTTTAGTCTCGTGAGACCATGGATCTGCACCTGGAATGGCCTCTCCAGGACGCCGGCCCGGACAAGGTTGTAGGGAAGACCGGCAGTTGCCCATGCTGCAAGTGTCCCCTCTCCACGACACTGATGTTGTCCGAGGGAAGGGCAAGGGCTGATGCAGCTTGGCACCAGTGTCATCGCAGGAGTTGCCAGGACGAGGTTGAAGACAATGTCGGACTGCCTTAGGGACTCCAGCTCCGGATTTGTCCTCAGGGTTTACTCCCAAAGCCCCTTCCATGAGTGGGTATGGCCGCAAGGCAGCAGAAGTTTGAAATCGGACTTTTCCCTCTCTTAAATGGACTGCCTTTACTATCTAAATGGAGTCAAGTTAGGAAAAGGGGAAGTACAACGAGATCTAGGTGTTCTTGTACATCAGTCAATGAAAGCAAGCATGCAGGTATAGCAGGCAGTGAAGAAAGCTAATGGCATGCTGGCTTTTATAACAAGAGGAATTGAGTATAGGAGTAAAGAGGTCCTTCTGCAGCTGTACAAGGCCCTGGTGAGACCCCACCTGGAGTATTGTGTGCAGTTTTGGTCTCCAAATTTGAGGAGGGACATTCTTGCTATTGAGGGAGTGCAGCGTAGGTTCACAAGGTTAATTCCCGGAATGGCAGGACTGTCATATGTTGGAAAATTGGAGTGACTGGGCTTGTATACACTGGAATTTAGAAGGATGAGAGGGGATCTGATTGAAACATATAAGATTATTAAGGGATTGGAGACACTGGAGGCAGGAAGCATGTTCCCGCTGATGTGTGAGTCCAGAACTAGAGGCCACAGTTTAAGAATAAGGGGTAGGCCATTTAGAACAGAGATGCAGAAAAACTTTTTCACCCAGAGAGTGGTGGATATGTGGAATGCTCTGCCCCAGAAGGCAGTGGAGGCCAAGTTTCTGGATGCATTCAAGAGAGAGTTAGATAGAGGTCTTATAGACAGTGGGGTCAAGGGAGATGGTGAGAGGGCAGGATCGGGGTACCAATTGTGTATGATCAGCCATGATCACAGTGAATGGCGGTGCCGGCTAGAAGGGCCGAATGGCCTACTCCTGCCCCTACTGTCTATTGTCCATTGCCTTCCCAGGCTGATGAGCTCCATCAACCCGAAAGGAATGGAAAAGCTGTGGTGAATAGCAGGTGCACTGGAACCCTGGCACAATCAGAGGAACTCAGTGGGTCTCGTGTGAGAAACTCTATCACTGCACCACCTCTGTGATCTCTGGTGTTCGAGGGAGGGGGTGGGGTGAGCATGTGAGGATTCAGGTCACATTCAGCTGGTGGGTGGCGGAGAGACGAATGCTGCCGTCCCTTGTTCTGATTATCTGGAGAGGGTGCACAGGAGGTTTACCAGGACGACAGAGCATGCCTTATGAGAATAGCTTAAGCAAACTAGGGTATTTCTCTCTGGAGCGAAGGAAAATGAGAGGGGGCTTGATAGAGGTGTACAAGATTATAAGAGCTGGAGACTTGGGGGGAGGGGTTGTGAGACAAATTTTTTATGCAGAAAATGTTGTGTGTGTGGAATGCACTGTCAGGGGTGCTGCTAGAGGCATTTAGGAGCATTTTAGAGAGGAACATGGATGATAGGGAATTGGAGGGCTATGTAGTAAGGAAGGGGTAGATTGATCTTAGAATAGGTTAAAAGGACCCTGGTCAGACCCCACTGTGCTCAGTTCTGGTTGCCTCACTACAGGAAGGATGCAGAAACCATAGAAAGGGTACAGAGAAGATTTACAAGGAAGTTGCCTGGATTGGGGAGCATGCCTTATGAGAATAGGTTGAGTGAACTCAGCCTTTTCTCCCTGAAGCAACGGAAGATGAGAGGTGACCTGATAGAGGTGTATAAGATGATGAGAAGATGATGTGGATAGTCAGAGGCTTTTTCCCAGGGCTGAAATGGTTGCCACAAGAGGTCACAGGTTTAAGGTGCTGGGGAGTAGGTACAGAGGAGATGTCAGGGGTAAGTTTTTTACTCAGAGAGTGGTGAGTGTGTGGAATGGGCTGCCAGCAACGGTGGTGGAGGCAGATACGATAGGGTCTTTTAAGAGACTTTTGGATGGGTACATGGAGTTTAGTAAAATAGAGGGCTATGGGTAAGCCCAGTAATTTCTAAGGTAGGGACATGTTTGGCACAACTTTGTGGGCCTAAAGGCCTGTATTGTGCTGTAGGTTTTCTATGTTTCTAAAAGATCAGCCAACATCGTGAGCTGAAGGGCTGTACTGTGCTATACGGTTCTATAATCCTGTCTCTGGCGGGAGGAGACACAACCATCTTTCTCAGCACCACCAAAATCATCTCCAAGTAAAACCTGGACTTCAGTGAAGTATTTTTAAGATCATAAGACATAGGACATTCCATCATGGCTTATTTTCCCTCTCAATCCCATTCTCCTGCCTTCCCTCTGTAATATTTGAGTGAGGGGAGGGCACAATAGCGTAGCAGTCAGCGTGAAGCTGTTACAGCTCAGGGCATTGGAGTTCGGAGTTCAATTCCGACGTCGTCTTCCCCGTGGAACGCACGGGTTCTCTCCGGGTGCCCCGGCCTCCTCCCACAGTCCTAGAGCATATCGGTTTAGTATCGGTTATTGTAAATTGTCCCAGGATGAGGTCAGGGTTAAATCGGGGTGGGGGGGGGGGGGGTCGCTGGGCGGCGTGGCTCAAAGAGCTGGAGAGTCCTGTTCCGCACTGTATCGCTAAATTAAATAGATCCACTCGCTGTGGAAAGGGTGACACCTCTCTGCCCCTTGCTCGAGTGAGAGCGAGCCTGTGCCATGTCAAAGTGCTGGGTTATGGACGGCTCTTTGGGGGCGTTGCTGTCGTTTGCTTTGCGGACGGTGGGAGCTGAGCTGCTGGAACAAGCGGAGAAAAGGGGAAAGGTGGGACGATGTTTTGTTTCTGCTTGCGAGGGGGAGGAGGGAGGTGGGCTGCGGGGTTCTAATGTTTTCCTGTCATCCACTGTTTGGGGTTTTCTTCTGTTTTCATGGACGTCTGTGAAGAGTAAGAATTTCAGATTCTATATCATATCCATTCTCTGATATTAAATGAATCCGTTGAACCTACGGTAGGCTGATCCAGAAGATTAGGTTACATGGGGTCTGATAAACTTAATCTAGAGTTGGCTTGGTCATGGAAGGCACAGGGTGGTGGGAGAGGGGTGATTCTCTGACTTGGATGTCTGGAACCAGAGGTGTTCCACAATGGTCAGTGCTGGGAGCTCTGTTGTTTGCATCCATTAATAATTTAGAGGAAAATGTAGGTGGTCAGATTGGTAGATCTGCAGATGACACAAAAATTGGTAAAACAAGAAAGGTTATCAAAGCAAATAGAAGGATATTAATCAGCTGGAAATTTGGCTGGAGAAATGGCAGGTGGAGTTTAATCTGGACAAATGTGAGATCATGTATTTTGGTAAAGTCACTTTCATTGTCATTTTGACCATAACTGCTGGTACAGTACACAGTAAAAATGAGACAAGGTTTTTCAGGACCATGGTGTTACATGACACAGTACAAAAACTAGACTGAACTACGTAAAACAACACAGAGAAAAAACAACTAGACTACAGACCTACCCAGGACTGCATAAAGTGCACAAAACAGTGCAGGCATTACAATAAATAATAAACAGGACAATAGGGCAGTAAGGTGTCAGTCCAGGCTCTGGGTATTGAGGAGTCTGATAGCTTGGGGGAAGAAACTGTTACATAGTCTGGCCGTGAGAGTCCAAGGGGTATAACTTTAAGATGTTGAGAGGAAAGTACAGGGGGAGATGTCAGAGGCAGGTTTTTTATAGAGAGAGGTGAAGATACATTGGGGACATTTAAGTGCATCTTAGATTGACTGTGTAGTTGCAACAGCACAGCACATGACGAACGTCGAGCTCTGTGACGACCTACCGATGCTCACTACTAAAATCAAGGCGAGAAGACCGCAACTAGCGGGGCACTGTCTACGCCACCGTGAGCTACCTGCCAGCCTAGTCATCACGTGGGAGCCCAAGCATGGGCGGATGAACCCTGGGCGCCCTCCCAAGACTACGGTCAGCATGCTCCTAGAAGATAGCGGCACGGCTAATGTAAATGAACTGAACACATGGAGGAGTGGAGAGTCTGTCATCGTGCCTGACGCCGGCCCCCTAGGCCTGGGTCAGCATAGTAGTAGATTGGCTGGTGGAGAAAAGAAAGGCTATTTGGGAGGAAAGGGTTAGATGGATCTTGGAAGAGGTTAAAGAGCTGGCACAACATTTTGTTTCAAAGGGAGAAGTCAGGAAAATGGGGTTGAGGGGGATAATAAATCAGCCATGGTGGAACAGCGGAGTAGATATTCGATGGGCTGAATGGCCTAGTTCTGCTCCTATGTCATGGTCTTATTCTCCTGCCTTCTCTCTGTAACCTTTGATAAACTTACTGATCAAGAACCTATCCTTAGCTTTAAGTATACCCAATGACCTTGCCTCTATAGCCATCTGTGGCAAGGAATTGTACAGATTCACCACCCTCTGGTTAAAAACATTCCTCCTCATCTCTGACCTAAAGGGATGTCCTTCTATTTTGAGGCTGGCCCTAAGGACCTAGAGTCCCCTCTTTAGGAAATATCCCCTCCACATCCACCTTCCAATATTCAATCGGTTTATGGTTTCCCTGACTGGAATATCCTTAATTGTCTAGGGCCATGCTGATATGTCTGGCTCACTTGTGCCACAGACTCCCACTAAATCTTCATCTAATCGAGCCATTGAACTTGCTTCATGTTCTGCAACTCAATTATAATTCAAAACCCTGGCTGAGTTCCAGATTTCCAATTCTGCGTGAAAAATTAAACATCTCCGCTCAAGATTTTGAACTGGAATCCATCCAACTTGAAGAAACTGATACTCAGTTTCCAGAGAAGTATATTTTTGCTCTTAAGTGCCAGTTCTAGTCCAGCAGCAACATTGGCACGTCCTGTCAGCCTGGTAGAAGAGAACCTCCGTCAAAAAGCGTTGTTGTATGTTCCTGATGTTTGGCTGCAGATAGGAGGACAGTTACAGCCAGAACTCGAATGATCAGACTCTATAAAATTCACCAACGGCAAAATTACCCCTTCTGTATAGCAAAACCTACACTCAGCTGCCACGTTATTAGGTACCTTCTGTATCTAATAAAGTGGCCACTGAGTGTATGTTCATGGTTTTCTCTTGCTGCAGTGAGGTGCTTCGCACACCACCGTTGCAATGCAGGGTTATTTGAGTTACGGTCAGCTTGAACCAGACTGGCTATTCTCTTCTGACCTCCCTCATTAACAAGGCACTTTTAGTGGAAGTTTTGTTTTTTTTGCAGCATTCTTTGTAAACTCTAGAGACTGTTGTGCATGAAAATCCCAGGAGATCAGCAGTTTCTGAGATACTCAAACCACCCCATCTGGCACCAACAATCATTCCACGGTCAAAGATTTGAAATCATATTTCTTTCCCATTCTGACATTTGGTCTGAACAGCAACTGAATCTCTTATTCTTTTCATTCTGGCATCTTCCCCCTTCCTTCTTGGGCCTGAAGAAGGGTTTCGGCCCAAAATGTCGGCTGTTTATTCATTTCCTTGGATGCTGAGTTCCTCCGGCATTTTGTGTGTGTTGAACTGAACCTCTTGACCACGTCTGTTTGCTTTACACATTGAGTTGCTGCCGCATGGTTAGCTGATCAGATTTTGCATTAACGAGCAGGGTGCGCAGATGTATCTAATGAAGTTGCCACCGAGCAGGCATCCTTCTTGATTATGTGAAATAGCAGCTGAGTCTGCATGATGAGTCTCCCCATCTGTACTCTGCCTAAGTGCAAGAACATTGTGTGGGCTGTGTGTACCGAATAAAGAACTTCAACTCCCAGTGGGCAATGTGGGCAGTTCACCTGGAACCGGAAATGACGTGGTGAGCTTGTTGCACATGCTCAGTGTCGAACGGTGTTCTGTAAATAAAATGTTTGTCTTTATTAAGGACATGTTGTGATTCTATTGAACGTTGTAATAATGATGCTGACTGGAAGATGTTGAAGAGCCAATAAATACCCAGATAAAACTGACAAAATTTAACATGTAGATTAGATGGTCTGTGCTAGAGATGGATCGAGACTGCACAGTGATCTAATTGATCAAGAACTTATGGAAGAGTTGCATCCTTTGCAGAATTCAAAAAAGTTCAAAGTAAATTTATTATCAATGTGCGAATATGTTACCATATACTGCCCTAAGATCCATTTTCTTGCAGGCATTCACAGTAGAATAAAGAAACACGATGGAATCAATGAAAAACTACACAAAGACTGACACACAAAAACTACACAGACAATATGGTGAGGGTGGAGAGTCGCAGGAGGGGTATGGGACAGGTGGCACAGAGGATTTGCCAGGGCCTGGTAGGGGGTTGCTGGTGTGGGTGCAGACACACCCAGCCCTGAGACACCAGGCAAGGTCATTTGATTCCAAACAATTGGTTTATTGATCATTACAGAATCTCTCCCTGGTGCTTCCCACTCCCTCCTCTCCTATCCCTTCCCCTATTCCCAACCATGATTCCCTTCTTCCTGCCCCCTCTCCACAATAGAGACCCATACCCAAATTAGGTTTATCATCACTCACATATGTCATGAAATTTGGTTTTGTTTTGCAGCAGCAGTACAGTGCAATACATAAATTACTACAGTACTGTGTGAAAGTCTTAGGCACCCCAGCTATATATATATGGGCCCAGGACTTTTGAACAGTAGTGTATATAAGCAAATAAATAACCAGATAGATGGATAGACAGATAGATAGAAAGATAGTTAGGTAAATAGTTAGATAGATAGATTTACAGATTGACAGGTAGATAGACAGATAGATAGATAGATGGATAGGTAGATAAACAGATTGACAGATAGATAGACAGATAGATGGATAGATAGATCGATAGATGGATAGATAGAAAGATAGAGATAAATAGATAGATAGACAGACAGATAGATAAATATACAGATAGAAAGATAGATAGATAGATAGACAGACAGACGGACAGACAGATAGATAGACAGATGGATAGACAGATAGATAGATAGATAGATAGATAGATAGATAGATAGATAGATAGATAGATAGGTAGACAGATAGATAGAAAGATAGATAAATAGATAAATAAATAGATGGATAGATAGATGGATAAGCAGATATCAGATATCCTAAGTAGATAGATAGATAAATAGATGGACATAGATAGACAGACAGATAGATAGATGGGTAGGCAGATAGATAGATAGATAGATTGATCAACAGACAGATAGATAGATATATGGATATATAGACAGATAATACTGAGAAAATTGATTGTAGAGTCCTTAAAAGTGAGTCCACAAGTTTTTAGAATTAGTTCAGAGTTGAGGTGGTTCCATACTGATTCAGGAACCTGGTAGCTGAAGGGAAGTAATTGATCCATTGGTCCAGGGAGATCACTGGAGAGGGTGCTGATGAGATTCTCCACGATATTACCTGGGATGGAGCAATTCCATTATGAAAAGAAACTAGAGAGTCTGGGTCTGTTCTGCTTAGAGAGGAGGAGGTTATGAGGAGACAGGACTGATGTTTATAAAGTTACAATGTGTAGACAGGATAAAATGCAGGAAACATTTCCCCTTAGCTGAGACAGCTAAAACCAGATGACATAGATTTAGGGATTTAGGGTAATGGGGAAGAGATTTGGAAGAGATATGAAGAGAAACTTCTTCACCCAGAGAGTAGCAAGTTCGTGTCAAGCCTGACAGAAGAGCTGAATTTGGGCCATTGCCTTTGATTAAGAGGTGCATAGAGGCACTTGAATTGTTTAAGCATAGAGGGCTATGGACCCTCGAATAGGCCCACAAACTTGTTATTGGGTTCAGACACTTGCGTGCCTCAATGACCCAGAGAACTATGTTGGCTGGAGTCAGGGTTTATGCTTTGGCTCTTGGTGGGGCACCCTTGCCAAACAGGTCAAAGGGCAGAGGACAAACTAAGAGTGGTCCACCGGTCCTCCAGGTTCAGCTTCAGCTCAGGGCTAACAACCCTGACTGGTCAAACAAAATTGTTACAGAAACAGCAAAGAAGAATCTTTCTACATCTGAGTGTGACGGTATTCCTGAGTCTCCACCTGGGACTTGCATGACTGACAGCAGTGAAAACGGAGAGGAAGCTACTGTCTCAATGAAGAAAGTCCTGAACATCACCAGAGATGGAGGACCTTCATTGCTGCCCTAAACGCCACCAGCATAACGGGCAGTAGGTAAGCAAAGAGGATTATGGGCAGGGTTGAGAGTAATGTAGAAGGATGTTCAATGGTTGGCATATATCAGTTGCACCATATGAGTAGTTTCCATCTTGGAGGATTCTATGCATTTGTTAGGCTCCATTGCAAAGACATTTTGGTAAATATGGATTTTTATAAGCCTGACCAGAGCTCAGAGATCAGTTCAGATGCCGTTGTTGTCTTTCCCTCAAGGACTTTAAGGTCTGAAGCTGATCCTGTTGAATCCTATCCCATGACACTTGTTGTAGAAGAACTGTGTATGGATATTGCAGTAGATCCAACTTGGCACACGGCCTATCAACAGGCTTTTTCCACTGAAGTCGGGTGAGACCAGAAGTAGAGGTCATAGGTTAAGGGTGAAAGGTGAAATATTTAAAGGGAACCTGAGGGGGGAACTTCTTCACTAAGAGGGTAGTACAATTATAGAACGAGCTGCCAGCACAGCTAGTGGATTTGGGCTTGATTGAAACAATTAAGAGAGGTTTAGATAAACAGAAGGATGCATCTATAAATTTGCTGACGACACAACTGCATTGGCAGAATTTCAGATGGTGACGAGAAGGCGTATAGGAGTGGTTGGGTGGTGTCACAGCAACAACCTTGTTCTCACCATCAGTAAGACCAAAGAGTTGATTGTGGACTTCAGGGAGGGTAAGGCCGTGTGAGGACTACTGGGGGTAGTGTTCCAGCTGGCAGTGTCACTGTCTGCTGTGGTGGTGGGGGCCACCGTACAGGATCGAAATAAGCTGCAGAAAGTTGTGAACTCAGCTCCATCATTCAAGACGTCTTCAAGGAGCGATACCTCAAAAAGGCGGCATCTATCATTAAGGACCCCACCCACTGAGGACCCGCTCAGCGATTCAGGAACAGCTTCTCCCCCTCGACTATCAGATTTCTGAAAGAACATTGAACCCAACAACACTACATCACTACTTTTTTTCTCTCTACTTATTTAATTTAACTTATTAAATATATATATTAACTATAATATAGTATTTATTATTTATTATTATGTATTTGTTGTATTATGTATTTATTATTATGTATTACAAAATATTGCTGCTGCATAACAACAAATTTCTCAATATATGCCAGTGATATTAAACCTAATTCTGATCCTGGATGGGAGGACTGTGGAGGGCTATGATCCAAATGGAGATCAATGGGAATAGGTGGAATAATGGTTTGGTACGGACTAGATGGGCTGAAG
This sequence comes from Hypanus sabinus, assembly GCF_030144855.1. Classification (NCBI taxonomy): domain Eukaryota; kingdom Metazoa; phylum Chordata; class Chondrichthyes; order Myliobatiformes; family Dasyatidae; genus Hypanus; species Hypanus sabinus. The sequence continues at coordinate 5,107,284 of NC_082734.1, read as the reverse complement.
GGCCTGTTTATGTCTGTACTTCTCTATAACTCTATGAATGCATTTCTTTTTGTCACTGGGAATCACATTTAGCTCCTTGTTTAGTGTGAACATATAGTTCCCCATTACATCCAAAATGTTTATCCCTTTCCTCTTCCATGAGGAATGACACAAACTAGTTATTAACCTCTTTGCCATGTAGATTCCCAATCTAATTTCTCATGCCTTGATTGTGAGGAATAAAAATTACCTTTTGCTGATCTCCCTCTTATTTTATATTTCATACTAAATTACTCAGACATTCTACTTATCTTTCTTTACTAATTTTTCAATCCTCCTTTACTGAATTCTGAAATATTCAAATTCCCTACATTTAGTGCTATTGTTTTGGCAGTACTACAGTCCTTTTCCTTTGATCCAGCACTAGCATAACTACAACAAATGCTGGAGGGACTCAGCAGGTCATGCAGCATCTATGGAAATTAATGAACAGTCGAAAATTCAGCCTGAGACCCTTCATCTGGACTCAGGAATCAGCCTCACCTGATAACTTCCTCCAGAATTTTGTGTGTGTTACTCCTGATTTCCTGTTCCTTCAGAATCTCTTGTGGTTTCCTATCTTAACCATCTCTTATGAGTCATTTCCTGCTCCCTAACGGAGTTATAGGGTCATAGCCCTCCAAACCCGTACCGTCAATGTACCTATCCAAACTTCTCTTAAAGTTGAAATTGAGCTCACATGCACCACTTTCACTGGCAGCTCGTTTCACTCTCTGGGTGAAAAAGCTCCCCCTCATGTTCCCCTCAAACTTTTCACCTTTCATCCTTAAGAAGTGACCTCTCGTTGTAGTCCCACCCAAGCTCAAAGGGAAAAAGACTGCTTGCATTTACCCTACCTACACCTTTCATACTTTCGTATACTTCTATCAAATCTCCCCTCAATCTTCTACATTCCAAGGAATAAAGTCCTAACCTACTCAATCTTTCTTTATAACTCAGGTCCTCCAGTCCCAGCCAAATCATTGTAAACTTTCTCTGTACTCTTTCAAACTTATTTACATCTTTCCTGTAGGTACATGACCAAAACTGCACACAATACCCCAAATTAGGCCTCACCTAATGGGATACACACTTAGTGTAACCTCTGTGTTAATTGTCTAAGTGTTATCCATTACTTATTTACCATTACATAACTTAATATAATACTCATAACCTGGAAATGTCCAGTCTTGGAAGCTAAGCAGGCACAGGCCTGGGTAGTACTTGGATGGGAGACTGCCTGGGAATACCAGGTGCCACAGGCTAGCCTAAGGCTATACTGGCCTGAATTCACTCCTTATTCCACAATAGTCAGTTTTATTTTGCTTAAGACCCTAATTTGACATTGAACTAATCACTTCCACTCTGCAGAAAAAAATTCTATCATATTATGATCACTCTTCCCCAAAGGCCTCTTAACTAGAGGATAATTTATTCACCCTTTCTCATTGCACAATGGTACATCTGTAATAGCCTGCCACCTCCTTGTCTTGTCATCAGACTGATCTAGGAAGCCACCGGTTATACACTCCATTATTCATCTGCCGCGCTTTTAGCACTGATTTGATATTTGGTGTCCTTATGAAGATTGAAGGAACTTATAATTATTGCTTTGCTTTTGTTATACCTGCCACTAATTTCCAGACTTCTATAATGTCCTACATTTACACTTTCACATCTGGAAACTCTCCCGTGATCAAAAATTACCCATCAATAAAAGCATTGCAAACACCCAATGCTCCCGACCATTGAAGATTGTATGGGTTGAGTAAATTAGCTGCGTTTCAGAGATGGGGCTGTTTTGCAGATATTATATTAATTCTGCCTGCAGTGTTTTGTAAAATCGAGCGGCTCATAGATCTATTCACTTGCTGTGGTTGCCTGAGCCTCAAGGAGTTCAAGGGTCAAAAGCGGACCCTGTTCAGTTCTGACCTCTGGCTGAATTTAATTATTGAGATACAGCACGGAACAGGCCCTTTCAACCCTTCAAGCTGCTCCACCCAACAACCCCTGGTTTAACCCTAACCTAATTACAGGAAATTTACAATGACCAATTAACTTACCCAGTACATCCCTGGACAGTGGGAGGAAACCAGAGCACCTGGAGAAAGCCAAGGGGAGAACATAAAGAGAGACTCCTTACAGAGGATGCTGGGATTGAACTCTGAACTCTGACACCCCAAGCTGTAATAGCAACTAGAGAGCCCTCCAATGATTCCAGTGACCCTTGCTGTAGAACAGTGTGTGGATACTACAGCAGAGCTGGCTGGGTCGAAACCCAACGTTCCCGCCTTTAACAATGTTTGTTGAATGCAAGTACCGAGATTTAAAATAAAGAAGCCACTTGCCTGGGAATCCCAAGAAAAGTCATCATCTTTAGAGATAAATGCACCGAGTGGACCCTCCTTCTACTGGAACCAGGAGAGTGGACTAGAGTAAATCCCCAAGTTCTGAAGAAAACTGAGGATTCGTCAGAGGTCATGTGTTAAGGGTGAAAGGTGAAATGTTTAAGGGGAACATGAGGGGATCTTCTTCACTCTGAGGGTGGTGCAACGAGCTGCCAGTTGATGTGGATTCAATTTCAACACTTAAGTTTGGGTGGGAGATGTTTCCATGGATGGGAGGAGCATGGAAGCCTGTGGCCCTGGTGCAGGTGGATGGAAGAAGGGAGAATAATAGCTCAGGATGAACTAGATGAACCGAAGGGCTTATTTCTGTGCTGTTGCACACTATATATATCCATATAACAATTACAGCATGGAAACAGGCCATCTCGGTTTCCAGGGACTCTCACCTAGTCCCACTGACCTGCACTCAGCCCATAACCCTCCATTCCTTTCCTGTCCATATACCTATCCAATTTTTTTTTTAAATGACAAAATCGAACCTGCCTCTACCACTACTACTGGAAGCTCGTTCCACACAGCTACCACTCTCTGAGTAAAGAAGTACCCCTAAACTTTTGCCCCTAACTCTCAACACATGTCCTCTTGTTTGAATCTCCCCTTCTCTCAATGGAAAAAGCCGATACACGTCAACTCTATCTATTCCCCCTCATAATTTTAAATACCTCTAACAAGTCCCCCCGCAACCTTCTACACTCCAAAGAATAAAGACCTAACTTGTTCAACCTTTCTCTGTAACTTGGTGCTGAAACACAGGTCACATTCTAGTAAATCTCCTCTGTACTCTCTCTATTTTGTTGACATCTTTCCTATAATTCGGTGACCAGAACTGCACACAATACTCCAAATTTGGCCTCACCAATGCCTTATGTAATTTTAACATGACATCCCAATTTTAACGTTACATCCCAATGAATCTATGGCACTATTTAAGTCACAGAATCGTATGGCAAGGAAACAGGCCACTCAGCACGACAATTTCCAGCAACTTATCAAACCCCTTTAGCCAATAATCCTACAATAATCACATTTCTACTCTCCATTCTTCCAACAACTACCAGTCCTCTCCCTACCCCACCACCACTCCGAAGACAAGGGGTAATTTACCAGCGTCAATCAACCTACCAGCCCTGGGATATGGAAGCATGCACACTCACTCAGAGGGAGCATGCAAACTCCTCACAGACAGCAGCAGAGAATATTGAATGTCATCTCAGTTAAGATCCAAATGCACTTGAACTCTTTTTTTTTATTAACGTTACACTCAGTAGTTTGCTAAATTTTCTTGCGAACCCAGTGGGGTTAAAGGAAGTGGAAAAGACACTACCCCCCCCCCCAGACCCAGGTTCCATTCACAAACCCACTCAATTCCTAGCCCTTCTTTGTTTCCAATCTGCCCACACTGTGGACCCCTGATTCCAGCTGCTCCATCTCACATAACAGATTAATAAGCGCCCAGCCGTAACAATTGGGCTGTTGGGAGATGTACTGTTGGGAGACAATTGGGAGATGTACTGGGTAAGCTAAGCCACGGTCCACTTCAGAATATGCATGCATCCGCCCTCCAAATGGCAGCCAACCGAATGCTAAGCAAGTGACGTTCTGTGGATGCACGGCTCCTCCATAGAGAGAGTTAAGTGCAAGTTCTCAGGAGTTCACATCATGGACGACCTCACCTGGTCCCTTTATATCACCTCCCTGAACAAGAAGGCATTAACAGTGCCTCCACATCCTGAGGAAATTGAGGCAAATGAGGCAACAACCTCCCCTCTCCTCTCATCTTGACTGAATTCTACAGGAGCACCATCCTGACAAGCTGCATCTCCCTTTGGTCTGGGAGCAGCCGAGCATCGGACCGGAAGTTCCTACAAAGGACTGTGAGATCGGCCGAGAGGATCACAGGGGTCTCCCTACCACCCCTCGAGGACGTTTATCAGGAGCGCTGCATATACAGGGCCCTTAGTATTATCAACGATCCCACCCATCCATCCAGCATCCTCTTTGACTTTCTACCATCAGGCAGGAGATTCCGATGCATAAAGACAAGGACGGGCAGGATGGGGAACAGTTTCTTCCCTCAGGCCATTAGGTTTCTGAACTCCCTGCTGCATCGCATTCATAGTGTCACTGGGCAATTTGTTCTGCGCCTTACAGTATTTAATTTATGCACTTTAGTTTGTTTATGTGTGATTCATTGGTAGGTCTATCCTTGCTTTCGTAAGTTACTGTGTGTTATGTGTACTACTGTGCTTTACACCCTGGTCTGGAGAAACGCTGTCTCCTTGGACGGTATACCTGTTATAGTTCAAAGGCAGTAGACTTGACTTGAAGTGGCGGTGCAGGTTTGAGGTATAAACCTCTCCTTTCATATCCAAGATCTAAAGCATTGCTAACAAACATGCGTAAGAACAGACGTCACAAGGTAAAGTTATTTTCCCCGTTTATTCAGAGAACAGTGTGATTAAGAAGTGCTTTACACTTTTGTACATTTCTCTAACTCTACTCAATTTATAGGCATTCGCACTGGGTTTTTTTTGTCTGCAGATGTCTGAACAATCAAAAGCATGCACAGATTTCAAGAGCTGTAAATAACAGTCCATACTCAAAAGGTTTATACCTGTGTTTTTTTTTAAAATTTTTTGATTTGGCAAGCTTTTAATTTGTATTTTTTTTTCCTAGACGTTTGAAAATCAACAAGGTAATACAAAAGAACTTGGAGACCATCTTGTAAATGTTCCTGATCGCCCCAGAACTGAGGTTGTTCCTTCCTCCCACCCACCACCCCTCGCCGGTACACAGTCACAATGGGGTACGGCTCTCGGGTCTTTGCATGTGACTCGGAGATTGCCCTGCAGTTGGGGTTAGCAGGGGTTCAGAGAGGTGGGGACAGCAATTAGATACCCCCCTACATCAGGGGTTCCCAACCTGGGGGTCCACAGTTAATGGTAGGGGTCCATGGCATGGAGCAGGTTGGGAACACCTGCTCTGCGCTGTTTCAGTGAACAATCTCAAAGGAAGTCGAGCATGGGCTAGATATAGATAAAGGCTCTCCGTCCCATCAAGGATACCCCAGGGCAAGGACAGCACCAGTTAGATAGAGATGCATTAACCATGCTCAGGGAGAATGGTTAGAGACAGAGTACAGCTCCCTCTACACTGTCCCATCAAATATTCCCAGGATAGGTACACCATAGTTTAAATGAAGAAATCAGGTAAGAGTAGGCACACCACAGAGATCAAACATAAAGTTTCTTCTACACTCTTATGTTGGAATGCATAGTTACTTTGATGCTCTTTGACTGGGTTCCTTCCCCATATTTATCTCTGATCTAGTCTCCCCTCCCAACACCATGATTTCAGCATCAAACTCTCTCCGGTGAGCTATTGGCACCAAGGAACTTCTCTTCGTCCTTGTGCTTGGAACCACAGGGTGTGGGTGACTCCGCCAGACCGTGTGAGGTAGAGTTACCCGTTACACAGACGCTGACCAGGATGTCCACCCACCTTGAGCCCTTTTACTCCCGAGATACTGAGCGGCTTGTGCGGGGGGGGGGGGGGGTGTGGGGGAGGCGAGAGTTTTCAACTGCTCTCACAGCTTCAGTCCAAAAATTCTGAAGATGTTCTCAAATTGAATTTTGATTGTTGTAAGTACAACCCAAGGTATATTTTAAAAAACACCAATGTTCCTTTAAACTCTGCAGAGAATAATTTATTCTCCAGCCATGCTTCACAATTCAATATTCTCTGGCATTTTTATATGATAAAGTGTCACCCAAAAATATTGCACAAATACTTTGTACATCTTTTCCTGTATTTTTTTTCTTATTAGTTATTGCGCATAACCTTTCTGTTAAAAATACTTGCATAAATATTAACACAGATATCACGTGAAAGTCAATTGGGGTTGAGTTTGAAATCACATACACAGATTGGGGGATTACTAGGCTCCAGGGATCAGTTACGGGAGGACCACCCACCCCAGGGGAAGGGGGCAGAGGAGATCTGATGGAGGATGACCACTGGTCGATGGACTCCCTCTTATAGGAGGTGGAAAAGGGGACGGAGGGAGGGCTTTGGAACAAGGAGGTGGCAAGGTGCTGAGGGGCAGTTGGGAAGGGCTAATGGAGGTGTGAGTGGGATAGGAGAAGGGGAGCATGTTGAAGAGCAGGGTGCAGGGAAGGGTAGTGACGAGTACTGGGGGCAGGGCGGAGCTGGGAAAAGCAATGGTAGGTGGAAGGGAAAGGGAGAGATTTCTTCCATTTCAGAACTTGCCCAATAAATTCATACCAGGAATTTTACACTAAAAAAAATGGCACTCAAAGAGAAATTTCGCCCTGAGATTGCTGATCTTGAAAAGACAGACCAGCCCTCGCTTCCCCTGATTTTTTTCCCCCTTAAAGTTCACCCACAACCTCTCTCTATATCCCTGTTTCTCTGTGAAGGCAGGTCACACCAAGGTCAAAGTGATGACCTTTACCCTTCACGTTCCCAATGGTGGGGGTTGAAGTGGTTTCACTAGAGGTGAAATTCCTACTGCTCTCCACCTTTTCAATCCCATTCCCTTCCCGTGGATCCCCAGATCCATTCAGCATGGATATGAGGTCCCCTGTCAACTCCTGGCCAGTTGGACGGTCATTCACTGAAGGGTGATAGGAGTGATTGGCCACCCACTCTACAGCCCAGCCTAACACTTCTTCGGCCTCCAGACAAGACGTCCTCTGCAGTGACACAACTACCCCTAATCGTCCCACAGAATGACAGATGAAGCCCCTCATCCTCACCCCAAGGGTTCTCCATTCCTTACAGCTAGAAGAATGGATCTCCCACCCTTTATCTAGAGGATCCAGCCTTTTTTAATAAAGAGAGCATAGAGGCATTTTTTAATACCCTCCCCCTTCCTCTCTCTCTCTGCCTCCAATATCTGCCAATCCACTTCCTGGTCCATTTGGAACATCCAGTGACAATAATCCAACAGGGGATCCCTGTCGCCCAGATCCCTCAGTAAGAAACGTTTACAAACATTGCAATAAAGCATCAGGGCAAAGAATAAAATACTTCAGACAATTTAATTTAATAAGATTTCTTTGCTTTTTTTTAAATCTCAGTAGGTTTAAAGGGGAGGGCAGGTACGACCAAACACAAGCATGCTTAAAGGAAAAACATTCATAAGAGGGATTAAAAAGATTCAAAAATGCATAAATATTTCAGAGCAAAATTCGGCAAGACCAAACTGGTTAAGTGTTACGCCATTCTTGGTGATGTCATTTCCTGCTTATTAAATCAAGAATGTTGGGACCCCAAGACACAATCTGATTGTGACAAGTTGTTTTAGTGGATTTGGAGGGCAGCTTATTCATACATTCTTTTACCAAATGGAGTTTTTTTTTTCTCTTCATCCTGTTTTCCACCGTCACCAAGACTCCCAATTCACAAAGAGGAAAATATTGTCTGAGAGAAGCATTTTGCTGTATGTATGTTGCGATGTACACGTTAGAAATAAAGCCAATCTTTTGAAGCTTAGGTAGAACATCTGCTGAACTGCAGGACAGTGTGGCTGGGAAGGAATGGAGAGAATGCCAGTGGGTATGGATTGCATGGGGAGGAAGTAAAGTTCAGAGAAGCAACACTGAAGAGACAGAGGGTTAAAAGTGACGTGTAGGAATATACAGCTGGTAGCTCAAAGAACTACAGTGACGGAGGGAAGCAGTTGTTAAAAACAAAGAAAAACAAATAAATTTAAGCATCCAAAAAAAATGCAGTTGATAGAAACCTGAATTAAGAACCTGAATTAAAAAATGGAAAAATAGGTTAGGCAGCTTCTGTGAAGACAGAAATAGCATTAAGGATGCAAACTGAACACCCTTTGTCAGACCTCTGAGTTAACATTTCATTTTGAAGACTCTTAAAAATCATTGGCTTGAAAAGATATCTCTGTTTCTTTTTCTGCCGATGCTGACTGACCTGCTGAGTATCCAGCACTTTCTGTTCAGCAGCCAAAATTGAGGCCTACTTTTCTGAGGGGGTTAACTGACTGAGAACATGGGTGTGATGCCAAGGATCAATTAAAATTTTGTTAATCCACAGATAATAATTACATACTGAACTTATTTCTTATATAAATTGGTTCTCATTACTCACAGTCGTTGGATCTGTCTGTTTAATTCTTAGATTAGACCATTTAATTATTATTTTCTTTGCAGTTTATCAATTAATTATGCTTGCATTTTAAGTAGCTGTTCTATGCACATAACAATTTAATGTTTCTAGTAGTTATACAAAGTTAAATTCATGAAAGTTCTAAAGTTTCTTTGTTTTGTATTACTTGAATAATTGCATTCTCATTGGTTAACAGTACTGCAGTATTCAAATGAGTACTTTCTAATTAGTTGTCTCTTATCTACAGATTTGAACAGAATATAAGTGCCACCTTTGTTCCTTCGTCTCGCTCAACCAGTAGACCCCCCCTTCACTGTCCATTACAATTTTTTCTTTGTACCATCAACTCTTAATAAAATGGTCATGAAGCAACAAGTTTTGTGCCTCTTTTTTTGACTTCTAAAATAACCCTGGATTTAAACACCAGGACCCAACAAAGCAGAGATATGGGGTTGGAGTTCCCTATGCAGAATAGCTGATGTAGTTACTTGAACATTTGGCAGGTCTACAATAGCCCCCTGGGACTAGGAATACGTGCTTTCCTTACAACACTGACAATTACGGGATTAGCTCCTGTAAAGCTGAGCTCTACTGTTTGGACATTGACTCCAAAAACCAAAGTCGTTTCAGACCCACTAAATTTGGTATGATTTTCCGACACCATTTCCAATCAATGGGCCAAACTATTTCTGAAAACATATTATCAAATACAACATAACATGAGGCATACAAGCAGACACAACATTTTGGATGTGGCGATAATCGGCCTAAAACAATGAAGTTATCCCTAAATCCCATCTTCAGAGGTTCAACACAGATCTCCACCCACTGGGATATCCTGAATGTGTATGTTAGTAAGCTTGGGTTGCATATATTTTCTGCTGAACTGTTGGCATCAGTTGAAAGAAGGTATGTTTGCCGCAACACTTAAAAGTTGCTCTGTCCTGAAAAATAATGGAGATACCTTAGTCTTGAATGGCTACAAGTTCATTGTCTGTCACATGTTGACTGCACTAATATGCATTGTGTTGTATTTAGCACGCGTGCAATGTACTAAGTCCCTGACTTCAACTTTTTAATTTAAATCAATAAAACAGAATTTTATAACCAATGTTCAATACAATATTATTCCAAGAGGTCCACATCATTGTTGTAGGGTTTGGAGGCTTGTGTACCTCAATGACGTGGACAGCAATGTTGGCTGGAGTGAGGGCTTTGTGCTTAGGCTCTTGGTAGGGTCACCCATGCCAAACAGGTCAAAGGTTAGAGGCCAGACTAAGAGCGATCCACCGGTCCTCCAGGTTCGGGGGTTCAGCTCAGGGCTAACAATCCAACTGGTCAAAAAAAAATTGTCACAGAGGCAGCAAAAAAAAAAATGCTGCCCTAAACGCCAATGGCATAACAAGCGGTAAATAACTAACTCGATGCAATGTTCTTTCTTCTTCTTTTGCCCGTTACGCTGCTGGTGTTTAGGGCAACAATGAAATTCCCCCATCTCTGGCAGCAGTCACAGCTTCCTTCATCGTGTCAGTAGCTTCCTCTCGGTTTACTGTCAGTCATGCAAGTCCCGGGTGGAGACTCAGGAATACCGTCGCACTCAGATGTAGAAGAATTCTTCATTGCTGTTCCTAATTCTTCATTCTATTTTGCCAGTCTGGGATGTTAGCCCTTAGCTGAACCCCCAAACCTGGATGGCCAATGCTCCATTCTTAGTCTGGCCTCTGCCCTTTGACCTGTTTGGCATGGGTGACCCCACCAAGAGCCGAAGCATAAACCCTGACTCCAGCCAGCGTAGTTCTACAGGACATTGAGGAAATGAATCCTCCAAACCCAACATCAGGGCTGTGGTCCTCTTGGAGGAATACAATATTAACTTTTTAAGTGCAATATGAATTTTTTAAATTTCAAGCAACTTTGCATGAATTTTTATTCTAGGATTCTTCTTTGAACCCTAAAGATAGTTGTTTAAAAACATGATTTAGTCTAGTTCATGGCACCCCACCATCATTTTATTTTGGGTCTAATTTATCAAAGATTTGATCATTCCAACATCTATTGGGTTTTAGTGATTATAATGAGGCCGTCTATTGCTGCTTATAATCTGAAAGATGACTGTCAAACCTCATGACAACATTAAGGTGGCTAAGGGGTTAATTGGCACTTGCTAAAGCAGAAAATGCTGGAAATACTTGACAGGAAAGACAGCAGCCGGAGAGTCAGAAGGAGAGTTAACGCTTTGGGTCAAAGATTCTGATGAAGCATTTAAAACATTGGCTCTGTTCCTTTCTCTACAGCCGCTGCCTGACCTGCTGAGTGTTTCCAGCCTTCTCTGCATTTCTTTCACAAATTAAGTTTTGCCAACTTTAAGTTTCTGAAGATAAGCAGGAGAGAACACTGGAGAAGTGGGAATGCCACAGTCCTGGGTACTTATACTGCCAAGACAGTGGAACGAGTGGTAATGCAGAGGAGCAGTGTGTGATGTAAAATATTTACAAGATGAGAAAATGTGCCACCTGCCTACATTCTTACACTCAGACTGTTGAACTGTGATTCTCTAGATTACGAAAACCATACTGAAAGAAGAAACTGTTTGGGAGCTTTGGGCTTACTGGGTTCAGATGGGAAATTGTCTTTTTAAATAATATTTGTATAATATTTACACATATAGCTATATACGCATTTGTGTTGTGTGGTTATTCATGCATACATGCATGTTTCATGTGTTGTGCGTGTGTGTGATTGGGTGTATTTGAGTGCGTGTATGTGTGTGTGTGTGTGTATATATATGAGATACTTACATTTTTTCGACTAAAGGACCCTGTGTAATGAGCAACATCATTAGACAACAAACTGTTCCCCTACGCAATATCTCCTGCAGCCACAAGAGGAGAACCGACCGGTCCTGCACTTGAGGAAAAAACCCTCAATCCTATTCGTTCAGTAGCCTGCCAATCCTTACCATGATTCTCCACATTGACTAAATTTTGGCACAAGCAATGAAGGCAAATGTATTTCAGAGGTGCTTTGTCCCTGACGAGGATTGAAGGACTTTAGAACTAAGGGAGCGGGGTGTGGGGCTGCACTCTGAAGGTGTAAAAGCTCGAGAGCCACTATAACCCATAAACAGAGAAAGGTAATATTCAGTCCTTCAGGGTTCTGAGGTGGAAGTGGGCGTAGTGAGCCATATTTAGCCGGTTGACAGCCTCAGTTACATTGCACGGCATTTGGCTACACAGTCCTGTCTGCTGAGAGCCAGGACTGGGAGATGCTCAGCTCTTGCCGATAAAGTTTAGACCACAGTGACCGAGGCGACATTGCACTGCCCGGGACAGGGGGTTCGATTCTGTGCGATGGCAGGCCACAAGTTAGCGAGGCGGGATGGGGGAAAGGAGCTGAGTTACGATGAAGGAAGTGGGCATCTCAACCCACTTTGTCTCCTGGACTGAGAAACTCCAGAAGTAAATAGCATTAACTTGCTGCAGTCAGCACACCTTCCAAAAAAAGCAAAGGGTGCCTCGGGGATCTAATGGAACTAGGGTTCAGGACTCCTTGCTAGCGTGTAGCAAATTGATTATCAGATGCTCCAGGCCCCTAAGAATTGATCATTTCATTAATTCCTTGCCAATGGATTACTGTCAACAATGCCCCAGAACCTGTGACCGGGGTGACAGCACAGAATGCCGAAAGGATCTCAGCAGGTCAGGCAGCATCTACAGCGATGAATAAACAGTCGACGTTTCAGGCCAAGATCATTCGTCAGGACTGGGAAGGAAGGAGGAAAGAAGCCAGAATAAAGAAGTGAGGATGGAAAGAAGGACAAGCTGGAAGGGGATTGGTGAAGCCAGGTAGGTGGGAAAGGTTAAAGGGCTGGAGAAGAAGGAATCTGATAGGAGAGGAGAGTGGACCACGGGAGAAAGGGAAGGAGGAGGGGCACCAGGGTAGATGATGGGCAGGTGAGAAGAGGCAATAGGCCAGAGAGGGGAATGGAAGAAGAGGGAAGGAGGAGAGGAAAAATATTGAAAGGAGAAATCAATGTTCGTGCCATCAGGTTGGAGGCTACCTAGATAGAATATGAGATGCAACACACACAAAATGCGGGAGGGACTCGGCAGGCCAGGCAGCATCTAGGGAAAAGGGTAAACAGTCGACGTTTCAGGCCGAGACCCTTCATCGGACTGGGAAGGAAAAGGAGAAGTCAGAGTAGGAAAGTTGGAGGAGGGGAGGAAGGTGGTAGGCAATAGGCGAAACTGAGTGAGGGGGAGGGGGTGAGGTAAAGAGCTGGGAAGTTGATTGGTGAAAGAGATAAAGGGCTGGAGAGGGAGGAATCTGATAGGAGAGGACAGGAGGCCATGGAAGGAAGGGAATGTGGAGGAACAGCATCAGAGGGAGGTGATGGACAACTAAGGAGATGGGAGAGGGAAATGGGAATGGGGAATGGTGAATAAGAGGACAGGAGGGGGGGGCAATTCCCAGGAGTTTGAGAAATCGATGAAATGTGAGATGTTGCTCCTCCACCCTGAGAGTGGCCTCATTGTAGCAGAAGAGGAGGCTTTGGAATGACACATCGGAATGGGAATGGGGAAAGAGAAAGGGTTCCCTAGGATCAGAGCTGGAGATTGCTTACATTAGTGGGCATGGTGATAGGGTCTTTCAGGTCCTCGCATTGAAACCTCCCACATTTTAGTGGCCTCCATGTGACTGAGAGCTGTGGCAAAAATAAAGGGCTTCCATGATTCCAACCTGAAACACCGCCCTTAACAGCCTTTAACGGAATTTTTTGCTGACCAAACATGAAAGGTGGCTCACCGACAAAAGGGTCCAAACATCAAACTCTGTGGAAAGACATCACCCAGGACCTACAGTGTAACACTTAAACAGATCTTTTAACTCTCTATTACTTGATTAACGTGCCAGAGAGAGGAACAGATGAAGACAGAGATAGAGGAAGAGAGAGACAGAGAAAAGGAGAGACAGAGAAAGAGAGAGACAGGGGAAAAAAACGGTCAATATGACCGAGTATTGGCACCTTTCTTGTATACACACCTTTTATATTAATTCTGATTAAAAAATAGAAAAGAAAGTGCAGCATCCTTTCAATAATACATTTTTATACGATTGGCTAAATTCTTTTTTTTTTGTTTTTTTCATATTTTTTTTCATCGAGTTTTGCAATCTGGAAGGAAAATATATTTTTTTTGCATATGACATTAAGTATGATCCTTACAGTACACCATGCAAAGTCATGCTGAGGTTGAGAAAAAATGCACCTTTTAAATATATATAATACTTCTTTGTTCAAATCCCTGCACAGCTTTTTTCCCCTCACTTTTCAAAATTTCTTACACCAGACAGTTCTTTTTTTTTCCCATTCTCCCACGTTTGATGTACTTATACATATTTTCTCTGGTCCGCTGTAGGTTGACAACCACACATCAAAATCCCACGTCCTTCGCGGTTTCCCTTTGCTTTTTTTTTTGCTTCTTCGATGTTGTCATCAGCAAGTCAGTTTTTTTTGTGTGGGGAGGGCGGGATTTGATTTTGTTCAGGGAGGGGCGGGTCCTTTGTCCTTTTGTTACTCCTGCTCACGAGTGAAGAGAAATGGGATTGAACAAGATGAGGTGGCGGAGGAGGGAGGGGAGGAAGAAGGGAAGCGGCAGCGAAGAGCGCTGAGTAGGGGTGAGGCTCGTGGGAAGAGGAAAAGACGAGAGGATGAAAATGAGGCAGGAGAAAGCAACGCAGGATGGGATTGGGGAGGATAGGACGTGGCGACCAGCAGCTTGCAGAAGCAGGGAGAGGATTTGGAACAGGAAGGAGAAAGACAAATTGAAGAGCAGGAAAGGGGATGTCAAGGGAATAACGGAGTTATTGGAGAGGAGGCTGGGAATGTGAGGGAGGGGAGCAAAAGAGGGGCTAGAGGAGAATACAGGAACAAGGGAAAAGTTGTGCTGGAGATGGGTGAGGGTTGGGAATCACTAGTTGACCGTGACGGCCTCCAGTTGCATGTATCTAGAAATCACTGGACTGTCCTTATAATTATCTGTGAGTAGAGAAGAGAGCAAAAAAAGGCTCAGGGACAGGTTTGATTGCACCTCGCTCTTGCACAACAGGCATGCAGCAGTCGAGGCTGAACACTCCACTTTAGACAGAACATAGATTTTTCTCTTATATAAAAAAAGAAACATTTTTTTTTCTTGCTGTTGTTTACTTTTGTTCAACATGCACCAAGGCAACGTATTCATCTGCTTATTGCTAGCAATGGAGTTCCATGCACTGGGATGGGGGAGAAGGCGTGGCAGGGACGGGAAGAGAACCCCACTGCACTGGATCAGGAGATCATTTGCACTGACTTTTCACTCAGAGAGAGAGAGAGTGTGTGAGTGCGTGTGTGTTGGGTGTGTGAGCGTGTGTGTATGTGTGTATGAGTGCTTGTGAGAGTGTGTGAGTGTGTGTGTGTTTGTGACTGTTGAGTGTGCGTGTGTTGGGTGTGTGAGTGTGTGTGTATGTGTGTATATGTGTGTGAATGTGCATATGAGTGTTTGTGTGAGAGTGTGTGTGTGTGTGCACGTCTGTGTGTGTGTGTGCGTGCGCGTCTGTGTGTGTGTGTGTGTGTGTGTGTGTGTCTGTGTATGTGTGTGTGTGTGCGTGTGTGATTGTGTGCAGTTCTTCGATCCTGAGTGTATCATTTTGCACAATCAAAAGGTGACGTGGCTGTGTGGAGAAATCTGAATCTCGCCTCCCTAAGTCCTCATCCCTTGCCTAAGTCAACCTGGGTCCTGACTTTCTCAATCCTGTGAGGGGTGCAGAGACAGGCTGGAGGGGAGGGGGAAGAGAGGGGAGGAAGAGGGTAAGGAAGTGTCTGCGGAAATGTCCTTTCTGTTACAAAAAAATAGAGAACTTCCACCTTACTGTCCACGTCGGTGGCAAGAGGGACTGAATTATGAGTGTTTTCCTCGAATAAGCCAACATCTTGGCACAAATTTAACCAGTTTATTTTTTTCCATCAATCAAAAGATGCTTGATTCGTCATTTGGTATATGCAACCTATTGTCCAAACAATGATGCCATTGTTTCGTATTCTTTGTAAATGCTTTTCATTGTCCTAAAGATATATATATCTATATATACCTATATAGATATAAATGCATACACACACACATATATATATATTTATATATATATATTTCCCTAAAAAAATATTTCCCACTCTTTTCTGTCCATGCTACAAGATGGATGGGATGGGTGACTGGGGTCGCCTCAGTGCACAGGGTGAGTTGAATGGCGAGGTGACAGGAGACAATCGAAGCGCATTCCCACTCATGCCAGATATGTTGTTTAGGCTCCTCGACTTTTCGTAACCTTGGGTTTCAAAAAAGAAGAGAAGAGAGCATTTTTTTGAACAGTCACCAATATAATGAGTGAGCGATCTGGACTCTGAGACAAGGGTAACTCTCTGGGGCAAGTCTACACAGGTGTACTCTCAGCGTGAGGGCTCTGCTCTCCACTGCCGGCCAGGTTTTTTGAAGTCTTTTCTAAAGAGAGAAGTACATCCCCCGTATGATTCAAAATTCCAGGTTCCCGGTTTGCTATTCAATAGTCAACATGAATCTACCAAGTGAATCAGAACATTTCACTCGCGCTCAAAGAAACTAATGACCTTTTTTCAATTTTTATTGCTACATCTCAGAATAGGCCCTTCAAGCCATGCCACCCAGTAACCCCCGATTTAACCCTAAGCTAATCACGGGACAATTTACAATGACCAATTAACCTACTAACCGGTACATCTTTGGACTGTGGGAGGAAACCGGAGCGCCCGGAGGAAACCTGCATATTCGGAGACTCCTTACAGAGGACATGGGGATTGAACTCTGAACTCCAACTGTCATGGTCCTGCCTGCAATTTCCCAACTTGTCCCTTTCCTCCCTAATTGGTCCTTAATCTCCACACTTGATTCCCAACCTTTCCCAATTCCTCCCAATCACCAGCCCCTAGTTTCCATTAGCCACTGGAGGATAAGACCCCGACAGCTCCGTTCAGTCCTTGCCAGATGGTTGGTTGACTCAGAGCGAGCGAGGGCGAGGGAGAGGGAGAGGGAGACCTTGCTCCAAGTCTTCAACCTCGAATCTCTTTGTAAATCAAGTCTCCCTGGTTCTGACTCAGCCTGGTCTCAATTCTACACTCACTACGGAGATTCTGCCTCCGTGTCAGTGTCCTGCACTTAGGTTCGTTTTTTCCTGCCACAACCCTGTAACACCAACACCCTGATCTGTAACCACTATGCCACTGTAGCGCCCCTTTAATTTTATATTTTACACTCTCTTACGACATGGGAGGTGACTCGGGCCAGTAATTTTACGCCAGCTGTCGGAGCATTCCCATCATTCCATTCCAGACGTATTCACCTTTGACCTATTCACAAGCCTGTCAACCTTACTCTTTCCACCCACCTACACTTAATAGAAACACAGAAAACCTACAGCACAATACAGGCCCTTCGGCCCACAAAGTTGTGCCAAACATGTCCCTACCTTAGAAATTACTAGGCTTACCTATAGCCCTCTATTTTTCTAAGCTCCATGTACCTATCTAAAAGCATCTTAAAAGACCCTATCGTATCCACCTCCACCACCATTGCCAGCAGCCCATTCCACGCACTCACCACTCTCTGAGTAAAAAACTTACCCCTGACATCTCCTCTGTACCTACTCCCCAGCACCTTAAACCTGTGTCCTCTTGTGGCAACCATTTCAGCCCTGGGGAAAAAGCCTCTGACTATCCACACGATCAATGCCTCTCATCATCTTATACACCTCCGTCAGGTCACCTCTCATCCTCCGTCACTCCAAGGAGAAAAGGCCGAGTTCACTCAACCTATTCTCATAAGGCATGCTCCCCAATCCTGGCAACTTCCTTGTAACAGGTTGGGTGGTGGGGTGGAGATATGTCTCTACCAGAGGAGGTGTGAGGCACTTCTTCCCTCCACTAGCCTGCAGGTCACCCTTGGGCAAGTTGTAGCCCCTCCGATCAGGGTCACGTGAAACCATGGGGGCAGGTGGTGGACGGTGGTATGAGCAGCTGGTGCACATCACAGATCCTGGTTATGCGACCCACTGAGGTCAGGTAGACCATCACTGAAGGGTATTAATAATGGCTGGGGTCACCCATCTTGCAAAGATGCTGCCCAGAAGAAAGAAATGGCAAGTAATTTCTGCGGAAAAATTCGCCAGGAACAATCATTGTCATGGAAAGAGCACGTGACATGGCACATAATACATACTTAACAGGTAACTCACCAGAGTCAGTTAACTTACTGTCATGTGCTCAGGGTACCAGGGAACCCAGAGCACCTGGGGAAAGCATTCTGGCCACAGCCTGTCCACACAGACAGTACTCGCTGCTGGGAAGCAGGGGAGACTGAAGATGCTGGAATCTGAAGCTAAAGGAAAACACTCAGCCGATCAGGCAGCATCTGCGGAAGGAAATGGACACTCAAGTTGTGGATGAAGGGCCCAAGTTGAAACATGGAGTTTCTATTTCCCTTCACAGATGCTGCCCGACCTGCTGAGTTCCTCCAGCATTCTGTTTTCATCTCCAGTATCTTCAGTCGTTTTTGATTCAACCTGTACCAAGGCAACATTTTCATCTGTTTATTGTTTGTGACGCTGTTCAGTGCATTGGAACGGGGGGTGGGGGGGGAGAAGATTGGGACCCAGGTGGCGAGAAACGTAAGGCAGCAGTACTAACCACTGAATCACTCAGCCGTTCAATAAATATCCTTTCCATGCTCTGAAAGAATGCTGGCTCCCTTGGGTAACTGATGGGAGCTCGGTTAGAGGAAAAGGGCGAACCTTTTTAATTTCAGCCCAGCCCAGATCCAATCCGATAGCACCTAGAGCACTCCTGGTTCCAAATAGTATTTCTTCATTGAGATGCACTGCAAAACAGGCTCTCCTGGCCCATCAATCGTACCGCCCAGCAACCTGTCTGTTGAACACCTGCCTAGTCACAGGACAATTTACAATAACTGATTAAACTACTAACCGGAATGTTTTTGGATATACTTCTGGAGCAGATGGCAAATATACTTTTGAAGGGAGGGTGAAAGGAAGCGGTACTTTTGGTCCGGACACACCAAAGGATGACCACCTCAGTAGCAGCCCTCCACATTGTCGCTACGGTAACGGCAGGCCGCCGTTAATACCAGTGAACAAGAAGCCACCAGAAAAAAGGTAATAGTCAAGTTGTTTTAACTTGTTGGAAGTGATTAATAATTGTGAAAGGAACCTTCCACACTAATTCAAGTTGCTCTCATGTCAAGCCTTCCCAAGAAAGACATGTCACAAGATAAGAGTCAGATGAACATCAAATATTTTATTTTTCTATATATCCATCTATCTATCCATCTATCTCTCTATCTATCCATCTATCCTTCTATCCATCAATCCACCTATCTATCCACTGATCCATCTATCTATTCATCTACCTATCTATCCATTGATTCATCTATCCATCTATTTATCCAACTGCCCATCTATCCACTGATCCATCTATCCATTTATCCATCTATCTATCTATCTACCTACCTATCCATTTATCTATCCATTTATCTATCTATCGATCATCCATCTATCCATCTATCTACCTATCCATCTACCTACCTATCCATCTATCTATTGATCATCCATCTATCCATCTATCTACCTACCTATCCATCTATCTATCCATCTACCTATCTATCGATCATCCATCTATCCATCTACCTACCTATCCATCTATCCATCTATCTATCTATCGATCATCCATCTATCCATCTATCTACCTATCTGTCCATCTATCTATTTATTTGTTTAAAGATACAGCATAGAATAGGCCTTCTGGCTCTTCAATCCGCACAGCCCAGCAACCCACTTATTTAACCCTAGCCTAATCACAGGACAGTTTACAAAGACCAATGAACTTACTAACTGGTACATCTTTGGACTGTGGGAGAAAACTGGAGAACCCAAAGAAAACCCACGTAATCCACTGGGGGGAAGGGCGACATAGAGAGTCTCCTTACGGAGGATGCTGGGGTTGAACTCCGACCTCTGATGCCCTAATCTGTAATAGTGTCACGCTAACCGCTACACTGCTCTCTGTGAAACCTGTACCTTAACTGTACACAGACAGCAAGGTCTGTACTCTATTAAGTACTCATTGGCAAGACAGCCCATTAGGTCTAGAGTAAAATCCCACCTAACATTCTCAGGGCAGGGGCAGTACAGGTTAGGTATAAAGTTCCCTCCACTCTGTCCCATCGAACATATCCTGGGGAGAGAGAACAAGTTACATAACTGTCCCATTCCAACTTGTCAGTCCTTGGCCTTCCCTATTCCAACAGTGAGGCCACTCTCAAGTTGAATGAGCATCACCTCATATTCCATCTAGGTAGCCTCCAACTTGATAGCCTCTAACTTCGTAATATCTCTCCCCTCCCTCCTTCTTTCTTTTTCAATTACCACAGTGGCCCTCCTCTTACCCTTTTCCTTCTCCTCACCTGCCCATCACCTCCACCTGGTGCCTCTCCAACTTCTTTTTCTCCTATAGTACACTCTCCTCTCCCATCAGATTCCATCTTCCCTCTTCATCTCTTCCACCTATCACCTCCCAGCTTCTCACTTCATCCCCCCCCCATCTGGTTTCACCTATCACTCACCACTTTAAACTCCTACCTCTTCCCCCCTCCCTCGCCTCATTCTGTCTACTTCCCCCTTCATTTCCAGTCCTGCTGAAGGGTTTTGGCCTGAAACATCAACTATTTATCCCTCTCCATAGATGCTGCCTGGCCTGCTGAGTTCCGCAGGCATTTTGTGTGTGTGTGTTGCTCTGGATTTCCAGCATCTGCAGCTTTTCCTGTGTTTATGATCTGAAGTCCCCTCTGTACTGTCCTGTCCAATATTCCCTGGGCAGTGACCACACCAGTTAGATTACAGATTTAATCTTCCTCTCCGTGGGTTTGCAACCTGGGGTCCATGGACTCCTTGCTTAATGGTATTGGTCCATGGTATAAAAGAAGTTGGAAACCCTGCTTCATAGTGTTCCATCTTCAATGCAGGGACAGCAGAGGTTAGATATAGAGTAAAGCTCCTTCTACACTGTCCCATAAAGTTCCTCTGTAAATCCTTCATCACCCCAATCGCAGTAAAGCACCCCTTGAGAAATACCCTATCACTGGGAGATCTTTTTGCACAACCCACTGTTATAACAACTGCAACTTCAGGTGGGCTTGTTAAGGGTTCACATTCATTATCCTCATTTCGTTTTTTTGTAGAACCCTCTCGTTGGCCACACTTACAACCCGCTTGTCTGTAACGGATTCAGTAGGAGGTGATGGGGCAGAAATCAGTGTTGTCAGTATTGCCCAGCGCAACACTGATGGGGCAGAGGGAACTCTGCAGTGTGCAGTCACCAGAGCAGACAACGCAATGACGGGACGGACCGATGCAGGGTAATCACAACTAAACTTGCAATATTGTAACACGTCTGCACCTCACTCATTGCAAGCACTAATGCAGCCGCATTTCAGTGGCGAAGTTCAACACACAGAGGCTCAAATAGCATGAATTTAGCTCAGCACGACAAAGAATTTTACCCTGGTCTCCAATTAATCTCCAAGCCCTATGTGAAAATGCATAAGTAGCTGCCCTTACATGTAGGGAAAAGTCTTTTCCCCATGGTTTCTTAGTTTTTTTAACTAGTGTTTTGGGTATTTACATGCTTTTTCAACTCTCTTGTAATCCTTCGACTCAGGATCTGAGTTCGTGCACCTAGGAATCAATTTCTTTCCTGGGGGAAATAGGCCCCTTTCTCTTCGCCTCTCCTAACGCAATGGTGGTGAGGCAGTGACCGCGACACTATTACAGCTAGGGGGCGTCAGAGTTTGGAGTTCAATCCTTTACATACCACAGCCTGCGGAATGCGTGGGTTTACTCCCGTTCCCCCGGATTCCTCCCACAGTCCAAAGGCATGCAGATTAGTAAGTCAATACGTTGTTCCTCGTGACACATCTGGCCATTTCTTTAGCATTTTTGTCTGTTTCTTTTTTAATGAAGCCGAGCTGCTCTGCAGAACATGAATGGAAAGCGAGCAAGAAGCTGGCCAGATTCGAACCTGGGACCACTGGCCTCGAAGTCCAGCGCAGATGGCTAGCAGGGTAATTGACTGTAAATTGTCCCGTGATTAAATTAGGGTTAAATCAGTTGAAGGCCAGGAGGGCTTTTTCCGCGCTGTATCTCTAAACAAACGCAAGTAAATAAAATAATAAATCTAAATAAATAAATGAAAGTAGAGTAACAAGAAACAGCTCTGTTAAATCTTTCCCCAAAACCTCCTGGACAAGAGTGCTTTTCGGGGAAATCGGAAATGGGGACTTCTACCAGCGAGTTAAGGTGTCTCAGAGTCAGTTGAGCTAATATCACTCACACCCGGTCATGCGCCCATGCCAATAGAACAGCACCACACACTCTGTACAGAAAACAGCACATACATATGAACCACAAACCACTGACAGAAAGAACATCAAGGGCTTTTGTTTTACTCGATCCTGCTGTGTTCCTCCTCTCCTCGTCTCCCCGGCTCTCACTTGGCAGCGCACGGCGCTGGGATCTGCGGTTACCCCCCCCCCCCCAATCACGTACTTTGGAGCGACCTTCACCGGCAGAGAACAACCAATAGCATTAAGGGAAGGTGGGGGGGGACCTGAATGCCAGTTCTGCTCCAGGTGGAATTAGAGTTTTCCCGGTGGATTGGCTCTACTTAAACCTATTCAACTTGATGCAAAGGCAATTCTCAGCAATGGGAGAATTACCTCCTGGTGTGATATCTACAGATCACCCCTGAAACCTTCCTAACCTCTATGCTACCAATGACTAGACTCTCTCTGGGAACTGCCAACCATGGAATACCAGAAGCCCGAACTCACTCTCTAATGGTCTACCTCTGGTAATAAATCGCAGAGATATATAGTTAAGCAGTGGTCAGATGACATGAATATTATGGGGTGAGCTGAACACCGACGAGGCAGTGTGCAGTAACAGGGAGAGCAGAAGATGCCTCTGATGGGACTGACAGATGAAGGGGAATCAATGAAGCTAGCCTCCACCTGGGCAAACAAGAGCACCAATACTGCTAAATACCCACAAACTCAACCAACTCACTGCCCTTATTGAAGGAAGCTGTGAAGACACAGGAGTTCCTCCTGAGAAATGAGGAAACCATGCGCCAGGAAAACAAAGACGCAGATATCACATTAGATGTGTCTTACATCACATTCCAATCCCAAAGGCCATTTCAGACGGTTTGGATGGCAGAGTGGAGATGCTTCTCTCCCAAAGGAGGTGTGAGGTGCTCCTTCCCTCCGCTAGCCTTCAGGCCACCCTTGGGAAAGGTGTAGCATCTGCTTAGCCCCCTGAGCAGGGTCACGTCAAGCCATGAGAGCAGGTGGTGGGTGGTCGCATGAGCAGCTGGTGCATATCACAAGTCCTGGTTATGCGACCACTGATGCCTGGCAGACATATAAGATTATTAAGGGATTGGACACGCTGGAGGCAGGAAGCATGTTCCCGCTGATGGGTGAGTCCAGAACTAGAGGCCACAGTTTAAGAACAAAGGGTAGGCCATTTAGAACAGAGATGCAGAAAAACTTTTTCACCCAGAGAGTGGTGGATATGTGGAATGCTCTGCCCCAGAAGGCAGTGGAGGCCAAGTCTCTGGATGCATTCAAGAGAGAGTTAGATAGAGCTCTTATAGATAGCGGGGTCAAGGGATATGGGGAGAGGGCAGGAACGGGGTACTGATTGTGTATGATCAGCCATGATCACAGTGAATGGTGGTGTTGGCTAGAAGGGCCGAATGGCCTACTCCTGCACCTACTGTCTATTGTCTATTGACAGTCTCTGAAGGGGATTGATAATGGCTGGGGTCACCATCTTGTAAAGTCACTGCCCAGAAGAAGAGAGTGGCAGGCCACTTCTATAGAAAAATTTGCCAAGGACAATCATGGTTGTGGGTAGAGAAAAGAATAAGAGACGCAGCGTGAAGGGGGTCTTTCCCACAGAAAAGCAGGTGAAAGACCGTTATTGCCTCTCAAGAGTCCAACCCCACGTCCCCATCGTGAGAGATGGAGATGGGCAAGGCCGGCCAACAGGGCTCCTGAGAAGCTGTTTAGGACAATCATCTGTACAGTGGACACAATGGATTACAGACCATACCATCTGACTTTTGATGATGGAGACAAGAGGTCATCGGTGGCCTGACAGCCTCTGCTCCGCTGGGAGCCAAAAGCCCAAGAAGGAAGACAGTGATCGCTCACATCGTCTGACACGGCATATAATTATAATGGTGAAAGAGAATGACCTTGCTTTTTATAAAATTACACCAGTTGTGGGTTTTTTTTCTTGTTCCTTTTGGAATCTGACAGGAAATGTCATATTGGGACATAGCTGACCTAGTCGGAATTGAAACGTCATGAAAAACTATGGAACGAGCCTCGAGAGAAAGTTATTGAAGCAGATACAACAACATAAATTAAAAGTTATTTGAATAAGTACTTGGATAGGAAAGGCTTAGAGAGTTTTAGGCCCGAATGTGGGCAAATAGGGGCTAGCTTAGATTGGACATCTTGACCAGCTTGGATGTCTTGGACTGAAAGACGTGTTTCTGTGTTGTGATACCTATTTTTAAAGCTCACAGACAATCCCGTACTGAGATCTCTTAACCAGCACTATTACGAGGAATCTCAAAACATAATTGGAATATAGCAGTAATCAGTTTGCTCTCTTTTGGGGAAGTTTCAAAAATTATTTTGTTAATTTAACATTTGGCCCAAGTTCCAGGGCAATTGGAGGCAGATGCTATTGCTAGTGTCGCATCTGATATTTCCAACAATAAGTTAAAATATAACCATCAGATCTTAAGATTTGGGAGTCCATCGAATTTGCTCTAATATTCTATCATGGCTGATTTATTATCCCTCAACCTCATTCTCCTGCCTTCTCCCCCATAGCTTTGGCACACTGACTAATCAAGAACCTATCAAACTCTGCTTTCAATATACCCAATGACTTGGTCCCCACCGCCATCTGTGGCAATGAATTCCACAAATTCACCATCCTCAGACTAAAAACAATCTTCCTCATCTTCCTTCAATTCTGAACCTGAGTCGCCTACAACACTCGAAATGTCACCTAAAACACTCAGAAAGATCTAACAGATGTACTGCGGAGAGCATTCTGACTGGCTGCATCTTCATCTGGGTCGCTACTGCACAGGACCCAAATAAGCCGCAGAGAGTCGTAAAATTAGTCCGCCCTGTCATGGGTACGAGCCTCCATAGTATCCAAGATATCTTCAAGGAGCGGTGCCCTAAAAAGACGGCATCCGTCAATAAAGACGCCCATCACGCAAAGCATGCCCTCTTCTCACTGTTACCATCAGGAAGGAGGTACAGATGCCTGAAGGCACACACTCAGAGAATTCGGAATGCTGATGCTTAATTTAGATGATGATCTGCCCAGGGATTTAGTCTAACCTGAGAAAAAGTCCTTTACTTTGAATCAGTGAAATAACTTACTCGAATGTAAATAATTCTAATACATTTATAATGCCGCATTGAGTAGGGAAGTGGTTTTAAAACAGCTTTTCATTTCAAGCCAGAGAGGACTAAGGAAACTGGCAAAGTGGGAGACGTATTAATCAATTTGGAATCACTGTCTTCACTGGCAGAGGGGTCAGATGGGAGGGGCTAGTCCGATTCCATGGGGAAAAGGAGGCCGTGGTAGTGTAGCATTTAGTGTAACGCTATTAAAGTTGGGGGTATTGGAGTCTAGACAAGAATCCTGGTGACCACCATAAAGAGTCCCTGTATGTACAGTACTGTGCAAAAGTCTTAGGTGTGTGTATATATATATATCTGACGGGAGCAAAGGAGACTAGGAATGGTGAGGGTGGAGCGCCAAGGGAAGGGTGTGGGACAGGTGGCGGAGAAGGAGTGGCGGGGCAGGGGGGTGGCCCCCTTTCCCCAACCACTCTCCCTGCCCCCTTCCCACTATCAGTCGATGACAGAGACCCATATCAGAATCAGGTTTATCATCACTCACATATCTCATGAAATTAGATTTTTCTGAGGCGGCAGTACAGTGCAACACATAAAATAACTACAGTCCTGTGTGAACATCTTAGGCACCCCGGCTAAATATATGCGCCTAAGAGTTTTTGCACAATAAAGTACCTCCTCGGGGAATGCGTGTGATTCCTCTGGCTCCTCCAATTTCCTGCCCTGGTCCAAAGACATACCAGCTAATAGGGTTAATTGGTCATTGTAAATGGTCCCAGGATTAGGCTAAAGTTAAATTGGTGAATGTCGGGGGTTGCTGGCTTCAAGGGGCTGGAATGGCCTTTTCTGCGGTGTATCTCTAAGTACTGTAAATAAAAAATATAAAATAAAAATGTTTAGTGGGAGTGGCTTTACACCAGATTCTCCAAGATCAATTGGAAAACTAACCATATAACAATTACAGCACGGAAACAGGCCAGCTCGGCCCTTCTAGTCTGTGCCGACCGCTTACTCTCACCTAGTCCCACTGACCTGCACTCAGCCCATAACCCTCCATTCCTTTCCTGTCCATATACCTATCCAATTTTACTTTAAATGACAATATTGAACCTGCCTCTACCACTTCTACTGGAAGCTCGCTCCACACAGCTACCCCCTCATGTTACCCCTAAACTTTTGCCCCCTAACTCTCATATCCTCTTGTTCGAATCTCCCCTACTCTCAATGAAAAAAGCCTATCCACGTCAAATCTATCTACCCCCTCATAATTTTAAATACCTCTATCAAGTCCCCCCCCTCGACCTTCTACGCTCCAAAGAATAAAGACCTAACTTGTTCAACCTTTCCCTGTAACTTAGGTGCTGAAACCCAGGTAGCATTCTAGTAAATCTCCTCTGTACTGTCTCTATTTTGTTGACATCTTTCCTATAATCCGGTGACCAGAACTGTACACAATACTCCAAATTTGGCCTCACCAATGCCTTGTACAATTTTAACATTGCATCCCAACTCCTATACTCAATGCTCTGATTTATAAAGGCCAGCATACCAAAAGCTTGCTTCACCACATGAGATTCCAGAAATGGAGAATTTTTCTATTGAGAACCAGCTTGTGTCTAATAAAGCACAGAATGTGAAGCATGAGCCCGATTTCTCAGTTTGTCCATCACTGCAGCAGAATTTGAGCAGCACCATGAAAGCTTTCCCTCAGTCATTTCTCCCAATCCAATCTGAAGGAGAGTCCACACCAGAGGTCTGGGCTCTTCAAATGAACCAATGATATTCTGCTCACAATTCACACTGCACTGATGAACCGGAACCAGTCACACAGACCTAGAATTGTTACAGTACAAGAGACCATTTACCTCATCAACTCTTCACCACCTCCCGGAAGACTAGCTTAGATGGCCCCATTCCTAGTTCATTCCTCAATAACCTTGCAACTTACTTTTGCCTTGAGCTCCAATCCCTTCCGAAAACCCCGAATGATTCTATGTCCACCACCCTAATAGGAAGTTGAGTCTCAGATACTCACCTTTCTGTGCACTAAAACAGCGTTTCCTCATATCCCTCCCATGTCCTTTGCCCCATCACTCTAAATCTGCATCCTCAAACCTGACATCGGACATTATCTGGTCAAAAGGCAAGAACGATGTCACAAAGGGGCTTTTTAATAACAGAATTAAATAATTAGAATAAATTATTCATTGGTAGCTTGTGAGACCTCTTTAAAAATATATTCATGCTGTGAGGACTATGTTCTATCTTTATCTTCATTAATTCCCCAGCACTCCTGGGATATGAGGTGAGCATCACCTCCAACTTCAAAATTTATCATCCGTCCCCAATTTCCCCTGACAGGTGGAGGAGAGTCACCTCCTTGGACCACTGCAGCTGCTTCAGAGCTATGAGAGAGGGAGCTCCGAGATTAGATCTGGCAATATGAAGATGTATTTCCAAGTCAGACAGTAGGTATTTGTGGGGGTGTGGGGTTGGGAGACCTGCAGTTGGTGGTGTTCACATGCACCTTCCAACTTCCTCCTTCTTGTAGAAGTTGAAGGTTTGGGAGATGCTGTCAGAGCAGCTCAGGCAGATAAATGCAGTTCAATCTGTAGATCACACACACACAACACCCACCGGCTTCTTGTGGTGTGGGAATACAGAAGGTGGTGCATTGGGTTTTGCCTGCACGTAACCAGTGCGGATAACTTCATTCACCTCAATTATTAACTCATCCCACAACCTACCGACCCACTTTCAAGGACTCTACAACTCTGTTCACAGTATGTTTCTTTTTATGCCGCAATTTATCTTCTTTTGTACATTGGTTGCTTGTCAGTCTTTATTTATGCATAGTTTTTCATAAATTGTATTGTATTTCATTATTCTCCCACGAGTGCCTGCAGGAAATGGATTTCAGGGTAGCATATGGCAACTTATACGTACTTTGATAATAGATTTATGTACTCTGACTTTTACTTTGGACGTTATTGACTTTTTGGATAGCGTACGAGACACACAGGCAGTCAGCGAGAACACAGACTTTAGGGAGTCAGGAGCTGAAGTTATTCAGCCAGTGATCTGCTTCTGTAGATACAGTTAACTTTCTGGCCAGTGTTAGCCCCGAGATGTTGATGATGGGGTTACTGGCCAAGATATCGTCACTGAATGTTGAGAAGAAGAGTTTAGACTTTTCCTTATTGAAATTTTGTGGCACAAGAATTACTCCCTACTTATTCACAATCAGAACCAGGTTTAATAACATATATTAAATGGCTATATTTCATTAGGAGATTTAGCTTGTCACCTAAGCCACTGGAGAACTTCGACAGAGAGCATTCTGAGTGGCTGCATCATTGTCTGGTGTGGGGGCAGGGCTACTGGACAGGATCATAAAAAGCTACAGTAAATTGTAAAATTAGTCAGCTACAGCATGAGTGTTAGCCTCCATAATATCCAAGACATCGTCAGGGAGCAGTGCCTCAGGAAGGCAAAGTCCATTATTAAGGACCCCAGCGCCCAGGACATGCCCTTTTCTCATTGTTACTCACTAGATAGAGTTACAGGAGCCTGAAGACACACATTCAACGATTCAGGAACAGCTTCTTCCCTCTGACATCTGATTCCTAAATGGACACTGAACCCATGAACACTACCTCACTTTTTTCCTGCTCTTGCACTTTTTTAATTTAGCTATTTAATATACATAAATATGTATATATACTT
Organism: Hypanus sabinus; assembly: GCF_030144855.1. Classification (NCBI taxonomy): domain Eukaryota; kingdom Metazoa; phylum Chordata; class Chondrichthyes; order Myliobatiformes; family Dasyatidae; genus Hypanus; species Hypanus sabinus. Next base: position 5,078,387 of record NC_082734.1, on the reverse strand, counting down.
ACTGTAATTGTTTTTTTATGTTACATATATTGCACTGTACTGCTGCCATTAAGATAACAAATTTCACAACATGGCCGGTGATATTAAACCTGATTCAGATTGTGAATATCGCCGGCATTTGTCAAGTACCACCTTGATATCAAGTCCATCACCCTCAGCTCCTCTCCAGCACTCTGCGCAACAGTTTATGATTGGTCTTGAGGTCGGGAATTTTGGAGGTGCTGATCACTGTTACAGATATTGGTCTGTTCTGTGCAGTGATCTCTCTCTTATTCATCTTATTCTTGGCCAAATAAATCAGGACCAAAGTTATACTGCATTATATTTCGTTTTGATGGCAGTGAGAAGCACAGGCAGAGCAACTGCCCCCAAGCCATTATGCATCCAGACGGAACGCTCTGCATGTGACCACAAGAAATTGCACAGGAACCAGCCTCCATGGGCCCTGTCTACGCTTCTCACTGCCTCATTACAGCAGCCAGCATAATCAATTACACAACCCACCCTGGGCATTCTCCTTTCTCCCCTCTCCTATCGGGCAGAAGATACAAAAACCGAAAAGTACCTCCCACCAGGCTCAACAACAGCTTCTATACTACACTTAAACAAATCTCTTGTACAATAAGATAGACTCTTAGCCTCATAGCTTACCTCAATATGATCTTCCACCTCATCGTTTACCTGCACTGCACACTCCTGGTAGCTTTTAGTCTTTATTCTGCATTTTGTTATTGTTTTACCTTGTCCTACCTCAATGCACTGTGTAATGATCTGATCTGTGTGCACAAGCTTTTCACTGTATCTTGGTACATTTGCCCATAATGAACCAATGGCAATACCAATTACTTTTTGTGCACCAATCCTCCACAGCTAGCAAAGCAAAAATGAAAAGATAATCAGCATCTTAGTGGAAAATATTGGGCCTAGGGCTCCCCAGTTGTCGTTCAAGATAGCATCAATGGATTTCTTGCTTTCAACTGAAAGGACAGTAATAGTAAATATCCATTCTCCATTCTGGTTCCCCTCTGATCCCTTCTCTTCTCCTCATCTCCTTCTCGTGCCCTTCTCCCTTCCCTTTCTCCCATGGTCCACTCTCTTGTCCTATCAGATATTTTCTTCTTCAGCCCCTACCTCTTCCGCCAATCACCTCTCAACTTCTTACATCATCCCGGCCTCTCCTTCCCCCTCACCTGGCTTTGCCTATCACCTGCCAGCTTGTTCTCCTCCCACTCCCCCCCCCACCTTTTCACTCTGGCATCTCCCCCACCTTCCCTTCAAGTCGCGGTGAGGAGCCTCGGCCCAAAATGTCAACTGCTTACTCCTCTCCACAGAGGCTGTCCCACCTGCTGAGTCCTTCCAGCATCTCGTGCCTGTTGCTCTGGATTTCCAGCACCTGCAGAACCTCTTGGTTAAAATCTCATTACATGAGGGGGACTCTGCAACCCCTCTGCTCCACCTGGATCAGCAGCTCCCACCCTTGGAGTGGCCGTTGACATCACCCTTCCAAAGCAAAAGACATTCTTCTGCCCCCCCCGCCCGCGTCCAGTGCCGTGTGGGTTGGGTTACAACTCCAAAAGGACCGTCCATTCTCTCAAAGCAGCACAAGACCGAGCTGTTGGTCTCCCTCGCAGTGTGACAGCAGTGACACCTCTCTCTCCCTCGTTACTAAGTGCAGGAATGAACAGTCTTGGGGGGCTTTGCTGTTGCTTGTTTGGTGGGGGGAGGATTGGTGCTTTGCTGTTGCTCGTGCGTGGGAGGAGAAGGGGGCTTTGGGTTTCTGATGTTTCTTTGTCATTCATCCTTTTGGGGGTTTTCTTTCATGTCGTGGATGTCTGTGAAGAGTGAGAATTTTAGGTTGTAGGCTGTATACATTCTCTGATATGAAATGGAACCATTGTACCAGTAAAACATTCCCCAAGCACCACAACTCTTGTGGGTCTCGCAGTAATGGTACTGCGCCTACGAGTCACTAGTAAACATAAGGCTTGACTTTTCTTGAAGTTGGGAGATGAAGGTGATCTAATCAAAGCAGTTTAACATATTTAATGAGGAAGATAATTACATTCTCAGATGAGCATCTACGTCAACAGGGGACAAACTTCTTAAAATTAGTGTTGTCTAATTAAGGAGAGAACTCAGAGAGGATTTTTTTTCCCTTAGAAAGGGCAACGGAACACTCCGAAACACAAAGAAAATGCTACAACTAATGAGAGACAACAAGACAAGGATTAACATGATTAAAGTTGACAGATTTTTCTTTCAATTAAGGACACAAAGGTTTACAGAGCCAAAGCATGCAATGGGAACTGGGGTACAGATCACTCATGTTCCAAATTGCTAGGTAGTACAGACTCAATGGGCAGAATGGCCTCAACCTGACCTAGTGTTTCCTGAACCTTGTGAGGACCCTTAAAGTTCACTCATAAATATACCTTGCAACCTTTAGATCCTGCCTATTATGGTGCGGTCATGATTCGACTCTGAACTGATCCCACAACCTATAGACTCACTTTCAAGGACTCTACCACTCATGCTCTCAACATTATTTACTATTTTATTAAGATTTGGGTTTGTATTTGCAGAGATTGTCCTGTTTTTCACTCTGATTGTCAGTCTTTGTGTATAGTTGGAGGCCCTCGCCTCCTGCCTCAACTCTCAGGACTGTGATGGGACTCTACTGATTGCCTCGTTGTGTGGCTTTTATAATATCTGCTGCACCCCCAGGCGATGAAAACTTGACCTGTTTACTGAACCATAGATGGTGGTGATGCCAGTCATCCATGTCCCTCCCAACAGGGCAATCCCAACTTCCCCTGTGCTTTGCAACGCACACAAAATGCTGGAAGAACTCAGCAGGTCAGGCAGCATCTGCGGAGGGGAATAAATAGTCAATGTTTTGGGCTGAAACCCTTCGTGAGAACTGCTGCTGCCTGACCTGCCGCGTTTTGTGGGTGTTACTCTGGATTTCCAGCATCTGCAGAATCTCGCATCCCCTATCGTAGTCACAGAGGGATTGGAGGCCGAGTCGCTGGGCATATTTAAAGCAGAGGTTGATAGGTTCTTTCTTTACTTCTTCCAATATTTTTATTATTAAATTTATATACACAAATACAGAATTCATAAGGATACTTATTATAAATCAAAATAAGGTTCTAATCGATCTAATCTAATCTAAGGTTCTATCTAACCAATAGGTTCTTGATTGGTAAGGGCATCAAAGGTCATGGGGAGAAGGCAGAAAAGTGGGGTTGAAAGGGAAAATAATGCTGCCATGATCGAATGGAGGAGCAGACATGATGGGCTGAATGGCCTAATTCTGCCCTCATGTCTTATTTTAGGCCTGCAACGTTATCTCTCTATCCCTTAACTCTTCTTTAATTCTTTTGCCACGTTAAGGGATTGCTTACAACAACCAATAAACCGGGGATGTGGGGGGGAAGTCAGGAAGAGCCAGTGAGCTCCACTCAGACCACGTCCTGGAGCTCTGCGGGACCAGAACTGACAGCTGCAACATTACGCGTGCAGGGTAGGTTCCCTCCGCACATCCAGGAGAGAGGACGTGGCAGAAAGAGGGAGCAGCATTGTCTGTCTAACAGTGCTGATCAATGCTCTTATGAAGGAACAGGACTTCAAAACAGAAAGGCTCTGAGGATGTCCAAAACCACATTAACGCACAGCGAGGAACTTTAATTATTACTGAAATGCGTTTTATTGTTTTAGTGAGATACAGCAAGGTACGAAGCCCTTTCGGCCCTTCGAGTCGTGCTGCCCAGCAATCCCCTGATTTAACCCTTGCCTAATCACAGGACAATTTACAATGACTAATTAACTAGTAGGGTTGTGGACTGTGGGAGGAAACCGGAGCTCCCGGGGAAACTCACACATTCCATGGGGAGAGCATGCAGACTCCTTACTGATGACTTTGGAAATCTGACCCCACCACCCCAACTCTCCCAAGCTGTAATGGCATTGCACTAACCACTGCACCCAAAATGTAGGGAACTTTACAGCCTTTTACACACTCCAATTCCCTACAAACAATTAATGGGAAAGCAGCCCAATTATTTCTTTAGTAACAGTGAAGAATGGGTGAAAAAGAGCCAGGACAACAGGTAGATCGTCTGTTCACAGCAAGGTAGCAGCTAACACAACGCTTTACAGCACCAGCGACTAGGGTTCGATCCCGCCACTGTCTCTAAGGAGTTTGTACGTTCTCCCCATGACCACATGGGTTTCCGCCAGTTGCTCTGGTTTCCTCCCACTTTCCAAAGACGTATGGTCAGGGTTAGTACGTTGGGGCATGCTATGTTGGCGCCAGAGGCGTGGTGACTTCCTCACATTGGTCGTTGCTGAAAACGACGTATTTCATGTGCTGTATCCTTTGATGTTTCAACGTACATGAGAGAAATAAAGCTAATCTCCACTTAGATAAAGATAAAGCTAACATGCTTTATCTAAATCAATGATGGCATGAACATTGATTTTTCAAACTGCTGGTAATTGCCATTTCCATTATCTCATCTCCTCACCTGCCCATCACCTCCCTCTGCTCCTCCCTCCCTTTCCTCCATGGCCTTCTGCCCTCTCCTATCAGAATCCCCCTTCTCAAGCCCTGTATCTCTTTCACCAATCAGCTTCCCAGCTCTTTACCTCACCCCTCCCCCTCTCCCGGATTCACCTATCACTGACCACCTTGTACTTCTTCCTCCCCCTCCCCCCACCTTCTTACTCTGACCCCCCCCCCCCCCTTTGTTTCCAGTCCTGATGAAGGGTCTTGGCCTGAAATGTCGACTGTTTACTCTTCTCTGTAGATGCTGCCTGGCCTGCTGAGTTCCTCCGGCATTTTGTGCGTGTGATGCAAAAGCCAATGTGCTGACTGACTTAGAGGGCACATCTCATGTCAATGGGTTGATGGAGGCGGGGCTTTCCTTTTTGGAGTGAAGGAGGATGAGAGGAGACTTGATAGAATTGTAGAAGGCAACAAGAGGTATAGAATGAGTGGAGACTCTTTTCCCAGGGAGAAAAGGGGCAGAACTTTTAGGTGTTTGGGGGGGAAACATAGGGGGTTGTTAGAGGTAGGTATTTTATCCAGGGAGTGGCGGGTACTGTCAGGAGTGGTGTTTGAGGAAGAAACATTAGAGAGACTTAAGAGGCTCCTAGATAAGCACACGAATGTGAGAAAAATGGAGGGCCATGTGGGATAGGTGCAACATCATGGGCTGAGGTGCCAGAAGTGTATTCTATATTCGAATCTCAAAGAAAGCCCAGGGAGAATTTTACATCGACTTTTGCATACAGACTAGAGCCCAGTTTAACTCTGAATGTGCAACAGCCCCTCAGGACCAATCAGACAACCTCAGGTGTGGTCTTTGAACACACAGCATCCTGACCCAGATGTACCGAGGCAGAGCTGGCACTGATGTACAACCTTAGAGATGGGACCGCGAGCTCAGACTGCCTGAAGCTAGTCGTCGATCAGTTGATGTAACCTTCGTGTTCAGAGAGACAGGGGCGTTCGAGCAGAACCACAGTACGGGGCCTTAGAGGGGTAATTGTCCTCAAGCATCTGGCCAAATATAACACGGACTCAACACTGCGTTTTCTAATACAGTAATCACCAAGAAAATAGTTGATGCATTTCAGACAGAAATGATAGAAGACAATCCTCAGAAAAATCATGCTGTAGTTCTAGCGAGCTTCACATACCATAAACACGAGATTCGGCAGACACTGGAAATCCAGAGTAACATACACAAAATGCTGGGGAATCTCAGCAGGTCAGGCAGAGTCTAGAGAAGGGAATAAACAGTCGGTATTTCAGGCCGAAGCCCTTCATCAGGTTTCACATATTGGGGCTAAGAAGAAAAATGGATCAGCCATGATGATATGGCGGGCCAGACTCGATGGGCCAAATGATCTAATTCTGTTCCTATATCTTATGGTTTTATATCAACGTGTGTGTCCTTGAGCAAGGCACTTAACCACACGTTGGTCTGCGACAACACCGGTGCCAAGCTGTATGGGTCCTAATGCCCTTCCCTTGGGCAACATCGGTGGCATCGAGAGGGGAGACTTGCAGCTTGGGCACCTGCCGGTCTTCTATAAAAACAAACCTTGCCCAGGCTTACGTCCTGGAAACTTTCCAAGGTGCAAATCCATGATCTATATGGACTAACAGTGGCCTACATACTACATATCAACCATTCTCTGTGTGGGAAAGATAATGTTCCCCTCAAATCCAATTACAACTCCTTTCACTTACCTTTAAACTATGTCCTCTTGTTTTTGATACCCTACAATGGGAAATCACTTTCCAGGCCTATGTATGTTACATATTTCAATCAAGTTACTCCTCATTCTCCATTGTACCTGGGAAAACAAGCCCAGACCATCCAATCTCTCTCCATAACTAAACTTCTCCAGTCCAGTTAACATCTTGGTGAGCAAACACGTTACTATCTCCAGTTCCTACCATACAGTGACCAGAACTGTACACCGTAATCCAAGTCTGGTCTAACTGGACTTAATGTTGCAACACTATTCAGTCTTTTTTATATATTGTGCCTCCAACAAAGATGTCAAGCCTGCCATTTTCATTCCCAAGTTCAAAGTTCAAAGTAAATTTTATTATCAAAGTACATATATGCCACCATATATACAACCCTGAGATTCATTTTCCTGTGGGCATTCTCAGCAAATCTATAGAATAATAACTATAACAGGATCAATGAAAGATCAACCAGAGTGCAGAAGGCAACAAACTGTGTAAATGCAAATGTAAATAAATAGCAATAAACAACAAGAACAAGAGATAATGAGATAAAGAGTCCTTAAAGTGAGATCATTGGTTGTAGGAACTTTTCAATGATGGGGCAAAAGTTATCCTCTTTTGTTCAAGAGCCTGATGCTTGAGGGGCAGTAACTGTTCCTGAACCTGGTGGTGTGAGTCCTGAGGCTCTTGTACCTTCTCCCTGATGGCAGCAGTGAGAAGAGAGCCTGGCCTGGGTGTGGTGATCTCTGATGGTGGATGCTGCTTTCCTACGACAGTGTTTCACCACCCTACCCACCTGTGTTGTTACTTTCAAAGATAGATTTTCGTTGTTAGTCATGGAAACATTGGAACGTACAGTGAATGCGTTGTTTACGTCAAATCAAATTGGTGAGGATTGGGGGGGGCAGCCTTCAAGCTCCTAGCGTCAATGTAGGACGCCCGCCACTCACTAACCCTCACCTGTATGCCTTTGGAATGTGGGAGGAAACCCACGCGGTAGGAGCTTCTCACAGACAGCGGCGGGAACTGAACCCACATTTGGGATGCGCTACCATGGGGCTCCAACTTTCAGGGAACTACAGAACTGATCTCAATGTCCACATCCTCACCAGCATTCCTCAGTGTCCTACCGTTTACAGTGCATGTCCACCTCCTGTTTGACTTCCCAAAATGCATATCTCCTCACACTTGTCGAGGTTAAATTCCACCTACTAACGATCTGCCCAACATTACATCAGATCTTTATCCCACGGTAGCCTTTGACAACCCTCAGATTATTCATAACACTACCAACTTTTCTGCCACATCTATAAACGCACTAATCATATGTCCTACACTCACATGCCTTACATAAGGCACAAACATTGTGGGTTCCAACACCAACTCCTGAGGTACACCACTGGTGATAATGCTTCATTCTGAACGCTAGCACCTCCAACCACACTGTACTGTGTTATCAAAGATCTCACCCATCCATCCAGCATCCTCTTTCTACCATCAGGCAGGAGACTCCGATGCTGAAAGTCAAGAACGGTCAAGATGGGAGTTTCTTCCCCCAGGCTGTTAGGCTCCTGAACTCCCTGCTGCATTGCATTCAAAGTGTCACTGGTTATTTTTTTCTGTACCTTACAATTTATGTACTTTATTTATGTGTAATCCATCTATAGATTTCAACCTTACTTTCATAAGTTATTTTGTGTTATGTATGTTATCTATACTACTATGCTTTACTCCCTAGTCTGGAGAAACGTCTCGTTTGACAGTATACATGTATATAATTAAATAACAATAAACTTGACTTGAATGATATATAGAGATTTTTGCCCAAGTATCTAGAGTGCAAAAGGACTTGGGAGTCCTTGTGCAGGATACCCTAAATCAGAGGTTCCCATGGTGTTTTCATGTCTTGGACCCCTGCCATTAACCGAGGACCCCAGGTTGGGAACCCCTGCCCTAAAGGTTATTTTGCAGGTTGAGTCAGTGGTAAGGAAGGCAAATGCAATTTTGGTATGCATTTTGAGAGGACTAGAATATAAAAGCAGGCAAGTTTTGCTGAGGCTTTGTGAGGCATTGGTCAGACCGCACTTGGAGAATTATCCAAGAAAGGATTGGAGAGGGTCCAGAGCAGATGCATGAGAATGATTCCAAAAATTAAAGGGTTAATATATGAGGAGCATTTGATAACTCTGGGCCTGTACTCGATGGAGTTTAAAAGAAAGGCGGGGGGAGGGGGGGGGAATCTCATTGAAACCTATCGAAGGTTGAAAGGCCTCCATAGAGTGGATGTGGAGAGGATGTTTACTGTGGTGGGGGTGTCTATGACCAGAGGGCACAGCTTCAGAATAGACAGGTGTCCACTGAGAACAGAGATAAAGAGGAATTTCTTTAGCAGAGGGTTGTGAGTCTGTGAAAATCATTGCCACAGGCAGCGGTGGAAGCCATGTCAGTGAGTATAGTTAAGGTGGAGGATGATAGGTTCCTGATTTGTCAATACTTCAAAGGTTATGGGGAAAAGGCAGGAGAATGGGGTTGAGAGGGATAATATATCAGACATTAATGAAAGATAGGGCAGATTTGATAAGCCAAATGGGCTAATTCTGCTCCAGTGTCTGATGATCTTATGGAATGGGACTTGGTCCCATGACCTTCTAAGTCAAAGCTGCTACGATGCTACCACTGAGCCATAACTGACGCAGCCTCAACATCTCACCATCGCTTTAAACTACATCAGTGCAGCCAGGGGACATGCTACGTTACAACACGAGTAACTCTCTCTTTCAAAAACGTCTCTGTGGACTGTTTTACCCCCATCCCCCAGGACATGCCCTCTTCTCGTCGCTACCATCAGGGAGGAGGTACAGGAGCCCGAAGACACACACTCAACGTTTCATGAACAGCTTCTTCCCCTTCGCCATCAGGTTTCTGAATGGACAATGGACCCGTGAGCGCCGCTTCCATTTTTCCACGCTCTTTCTTTTACTACAAATTTTAATTTATTTTTATATCCTTCTTACTGTATATTTTAGTTTTTATTACTATGTATTGCAATGTATGACAGCTGCAAGACAACAAATTTCACAACATATGCCAGTGATATTAGATCGTGTGCCAAGACAAGGCCACCCTCAGGGTAGAGGAGTATCTCGGTAGCCTCCAACCTGATGGCATGAATATCAATTTCCCCTTCCGGTGAACAAATTCACTCCCCCCCTCCTCTATTCCCCAGTCTGACCTTTTACTTCCCCCTGGGTCCCCTCCTCCTTCCCTTTCTCCCATGGTCCACTGTCCTCTCCTATCAGACTCCTTCCTCTCCAGCCCTTGACCTTCCCCACCCACCTGGTTTCACCTGTCACCTTCTAGACAGCCTCTTTCCTCACCACACCCCGCCCTCACCTTTTTATTCTGGTATCTTTCCCATTCCTTCTCAGTCTTGGCCTGAAATATCGATTGTTTACTCTTTTTCATAGATCCTGCCGGGCCTGTTGAGTTCTTCCAGCGTTTTGTGTGTGTTGCTCTGGATTTCCAGCATCTGCTTTCTCGTGTTTGATATTAAACCTGATTCTGATTCTGATTTAAACAAGCCTTCACTGAACTTCCCATACAGTTACAGTCACAGAAACAGGCCTTTTGGCCCACCTTATGCATACTAGCCACAAGTAATTACCTCTATTAATCCTCTGCCACCATTTGGTCTGCAGCCTTCTACTTAGATTAAAATTAAGAACAGTAAGGGTAGATCATTAGGATTAGACAATAGGCAATAGATGCAGGAGTAGGCCATTCAGCCCTTCAAACCAGCACCGCCATTCAATGTGATCATGGCTGATCATCCACAATCAGTAACCTGTTTCTGCCCTCTCCCCATATCCCTTGACTCCGATATCTTTAACAGCTCTATCTAACTCCTTCTTGAAAGCATCCAAAGAATTGGCCTCCACTGCCTTCTGAGGCAGAGCATTCCATAGATCCACAACTCTCTGGGTGAAAAAGTTTTTCCTGAACTCCGTTCTAAATGGCCTACCCCTTATTCTTAAACTGTGGCCTCTGGTTCTGGACTCCCCCAACACCGGGAACATGTTTCCTGCCTCAAGCATGTCCAATCCCTTAATAGTCTTATATGTTTCAATCAGATCCCCTTTCATCCTTCTAAATTCCAGTGTATACAAGCCCAGTCGCTCCAATCTTTCAACATATGACAGTCCTGTCATCCCAGGAATCAACCTCGTGAACCTACGCTGCACTCCCTCAATAGCAAGAACGTCCTTCTTCAGATTTGGAGACCAAAACTACACACAGTACTCCAGGTGGGGTCTCACCAGGGCCCTGTACAACTGCAGAAGGAACTCTTTGCTCCTATACTCAACTCACCCTTGTTATGAAGGCCAACATGCCATTAGCTTTCTTCACTGACTGCTGATTACTCTAGGCAGACCAAGATAAAGATTAGCTTCATTTGTCACACGCAGATTGAAATATTGAAACATGCAGTACAGCATAAATTGTCATTTATGTCAATGACCAGCACAGTCCGAGGATGCGCAGGGGGCAGCCCGTAAGTATCGTTGTGCTTCCAGCGCCGACACAGCATGCCAGCACTTTACTAGCGCTAACCCGTATGTCTTTGCAATGTGTGTGGAAAGCTGATCATGCAGAGGGACCCCACATGGTCACAGGATTCAAACTCCTTACAAACAGCAGCAGGAATTGAATCACAATCGTAGATCCTGCATTACACTAACCACTACGTGACAGTGACACCCTACTCTTGGAGTTTCAACAGCTCACCTCAATCAGGGGATTCCCAATCTGGGGCCTACAGGCCCCTTGCTTGATGGTATTGGTCCTTGGCACAAAAAAGATTGGGAGCCCTTGCTCTACGGGAGTGCCTGTCTCCACCATACATGCTGGCAGTGCATTTCAGACATGTAAGATTCTGCAGACGCCCGAAATCCAGAGCAACGCTGGAGCAACTCAGCAGCTTGGGGACCATTAATGGAAACGAACCAGCAGTCAACGTTTTGGGCTGAGGCCCTTCATCAGGACTGGAAAGGAAGGGGGAAGATGCTGGAATAAAAAGATGGGGGGGTGGGGGGTGGAAATGCAGGACTGGTTAGAAGGTGACAGGTGAAGCAAGGCAAGTGGGAAAGGTAAAGGGCTGGAGAAGAAGGAATCTAATAGGAGAGGTGAGAGAACCATGGGAGAAAGGGAAGAAGGAGGGGCACCAGGGAAAGGGACAGAATCCTTTATTCTTTTCTAGTCCCAGTGAAGGGTCTCAGACTGTTTATTCATTTCCACAGATGCCGCCTGACCTGCCGAGTTCCTCTGGCATTTTGTGTGTGTTCCAGATTCTTGTGTGTGTTCCAGATTAGAGGCCCTCTAAGCCTCTTACACCTTAACTTGACCTATGCTTTCTAATTTTTGACACCTCATCTATGGGAAAGGATTCCCTCTACCTACCCAACTAACTATGCCCCTCAGAATTTCCCAGGCACAAGAGATTCCGCGGGTGCTGGAAATCTTGAACAACGCTGGAGAACCTCTGCAGGTCAGGCAGCATCCATAGACAGAGAGAAATAAGCGGTCGACATTTCGGGCCAAAACCCTTCATCAGGACTGGTCCTGATGAAGGATCTTGGTGCAAAGCATTAAGTGTTTGTTTCCCTCCATAAATGCTGGCTGAGTTCCCCCAACATTTTGTCTGTGGTGCTCATAATCTTGTATAACTAGATCTCTCAGTCTCAGCCGCCTCCACTCCAAGGTAAATAAACCCAGCGCAAAGTCTAAACACACAAAGTTCTGCAGGTGCTGGAAATCTTCAGTAACACAGTTATCTTCAGTAACTTTTGATATGTGATCTATTTGTCTTTCCAAATATCTTTTAAATGGAGTAGCGCACATAAAATTCTGGAGGAGCTCAGCAAGTCAGCTGGGGAATAATCAGTTGGCGTTTGGGGCTGAGGCCCCTTGTCTGGACTCATCATGGAGCAGCTAAAGCTCAGGAGATGCCCCTGGTGAATCTCCCTGCACCCTCTCCAGTGCAGTCACATCTTTCAACAGGATGGTGAGCTTCTTCATTACTAAAGGCTTCAAAAGTCATTTGACCATGACAGATTTATTTCCCCTCGCAAACTCATTCTCCCTCCTTCTCAATTGAGGGCGAAGGAGGAAGAACGGGGCTGCGAGGGGAAATAAATGAGCCATGATCGAATGACGGAACAGACCTGATGGGCCAAATGGCCTTTTCCTGATCCTGTGTCCTACGGTCTTATGTCTAAAGTGATAAGAAAGATTTGGAATATGGGGTCCAGTGAAAATTTACTCCCTAACCCCGTAATCTCAAATTCTGCAACACCGCAGGTTGAGAACTATAATGGCCACTAAAAATTAATGTGGGTTGTAATAATTAATTCAAATTTTAATTTAGATTCTAATTTCTTCAAATAAATTAGAGCTTGCCTCAGTCAGAACAATCCTGAGTATTCATCTCCACTGGCCATTAAAAGCCAATTAAAATTAGCATGGTTAATGGTGTGTCTCAATTCTGTGTCCCCATCCCCCTTAGACAAAAAAATCTAAGTCACTAATCTACCAATGGAATAATGATTTAATTCAATAGATGAATCTCCGGCCTGTGCAGGAGCAGCCGAGGAAGTTAAACTTGGCTTCATTGATAATCGAGAAGAATTGGATAATAATGGCAGAGCAGACCAGATGGGCTGAATGGCATAATTCCACTCCTATATCTTATGGTCAAATCTTGGTGAGTCAGGGTGTCAAAGGTTACGGGGAGAAGGCAGGAGAATGGGGTTGAGAGGGAAAATATATCAGTGTTGATGGAATGACAGCAGAGCAGACTCGATGGGCTGAATGGCCTAATTCTGCTCCTGTGTCTTCGGGAATAATCAGCCAAAATGTTGGATGAAAGATAACAATCTGATTGGGTTACCATTAGTAACACACACAAAATGCTGGAGGAACTCAGCATCATTGGAGAGGAATAAACAGTCGACATTTTGGGCTGAGACTCTTCATCAGGCCCCGATTAAAACCCTGCTGTTTTTCCCTCTCCATAGACGCTGAAGGTTCCTTAAGGTTGTCATAGCTGGAGATGAAAGGTATTGGGGATAAGCTCCCACAACCTATTAAATGCCCCCAGTGGAGTGTGTCTCTGACAACCAAGTCCAGCTCCTGGCCTTCACGTGCAGCTGAGCTTCTAAGCCCAGTTGAACTCTTCCTACTGACAGGAGGAGGGCCAACGGCAGATTAATGACACCTTAAAGCCAGTTGCTTCAGGCAGATGGGACTCATGAGACATGGTTGGCAGCTCATCTAGAAGGAAAACTCTGATCTCAAGCCTCCGCTGCCTTGTGGCCACACCCACTCACGGGGAAGTCTTTGGGAGTGAACCCTGAGGGACAAATCCTCTAAAGCAGTCAGTTCAATACTGACTGCAAACTCCAGTGATGAGGCTGGTGCCAAGGTCTTTCCTTTCCTTTCCTTTCCATCAGCTGCATGGAGAGGGGGAGCCTGCTACATGGGGAACAGCTCGCTCTCCATATTCTACTGCCCCGGCTTGCTTATCATGTAGACAGCTAGAACACCACATTCATGGTCTACCGCGATCAAAAGAGGGCCTCAAAAGATGCTGATGCTGCCTGACCTACTGAGTTCCTTCAGCATTCTGAGTGTGTGTGTGTGTGTGTGTGTGAGTGTGTGTGTGTGCGTGAGTGTGTGTGTATGCATTTGTGTGTGAGTGTGTGTTGTGTGAGTGTGTGTGTGTATGTGAGTGTGTGTGTGTGTGTGTCTGTGTCTGTGTGAGTGTGTGTGTGTGTGTCTGAGTGTGTGTGTGTGTGTGTCTGTGTCTGTGTGAGTGTGTGTGTGTGTGTCTGAGTGTGTGTGTGTGTGTGTCTGTGTCTGTGTGAGTGTGTGTATGTGTGTGTGTGTCTGAGTGTGTGTATGTGTGTGAGTGTGAGTGGGTGTGTGTGAGAGTGAGTGCGTGTGTGTGTGTGAGTGTGTGAGAGAATGTGTGTGTGTCTGAGTGTGTGTGTGTGTGTGTGTGAGTGTGTGAGTGTGAGTGTGAGTGGGTGTGCTGTGTGTGTGTGTGTGTGAGTGTGTGAGTGTGAGTGTGAGTGGGTGTGCTGTGTGTGTGAGTGTGTGTGTGTGTGTGTGTGTGTGTGTGTGTGAGTGTGTGTGTGTGAGTGTGTGTGTGTGTGAGAGAGAGAGTGTGTGTGTGTGTGAGAGTGTGTGTGTGTGTGTTTGAGCTACCACTCTGGCTTGGTGTCACTTCTGTGAGAAAACAGTTTCGAGTTTGGGTGTAAAACACAAGTAAGTGATTTGGGGGAAGGTCTGAGATTAATTCCAAGCTTTTGAACGTAGAATATAGAACATTGCAGCTTAGAGCAGAACCCTCGGCCCACGATGTTGTGCTGACCCTTTAACATACTCTAAAATCAAACCTTCTTACTGAGGCCTCCATTTTTTTTATCATTCATGTGCCTATCTAACAGTTTCTAAATGCCACAAATGCATCTGCCTCTGCCACCAATCTCTGTGTAAAGAACTTACCTCTGATATTCCCCCAAACACGAGGAAATCTGCAGATGCTGGAAATTCAAGCAACACACACAAAATGCAGGCAGCAGCTATAGAAAGAAGTACAGTCGACTATCTTTTCTTTCAGTTAGTCCTGACGAAGGGTCTCGGCCCGAAACGTCGACAGTGCTTCTCCCTGTAGATGCTACCCGGCCTGCTGCGTTCCACCAGCATTTTGTGTGTGTTGTTTGAATTTCCAGCATCTGCAGATTTCCTCGTGTTTGCTCTTTAAATATGTCCAATGACTTGGCCTCCATGGCCACCTGTTGCGATGAATTCCACAGATTCGCCACCCTCTGGCTAAAGAAATTCCTCCTCATCTCTGTTCTAAAGGGGCGTCCTTCTATTCTGAGGCTGTGCCCTCTGGTCTTCGACTCCCCCACTATAGGAAACATCCTCTTCTCATCCACTCTAACCAGGCCTTTCAATATTCAGTAGGTTTCAATGAGACCCCCCCCTTCATTCTTCTAAACTCCAGCAAGTACAGGCTCAGAGCCATCAAATGCTCCTCATACATTAACTCTTTCAATCCCAGAATCATTCTCATAAATCTTTTCATTCCTGCTGTCATTCTTGTAAGCCATTAGACAGTAGAGGAGGGTCTCGTCCCGAAACGTCGACAGTGCTTCTCCTTATAGATGCTGCCTGGCCTGCAGTGTTCCACCAGCATTTTGTGTGTGTTGTCTGATATCCCCCTCTACTTTCCTCCAATCACCTTAAAAGATATGGCCCCTGGTATTAGCCATTTCTGCCGTGGGGAAAAGTCTCTGGCTGTCCACGCGATCTGTGCCTCTTGTCATTTTGGACATCTCTAAAGTCACCTCCCACCTTCTGACTTACGATGCCTTGGTGACTCAGACTGGCTCGAGTATCCGGCCACAACTACAAGAGGTTCTGCAGGTGCTGGAAATACACACACAATGCTGGAGGAACTCCACAGGCCAGGCAGCGTCTCTGGAAATGAACAAGCAGTCGGTGTTTCAGGCTGAGGCTCTTGCATCAGGGCCTTCCTGATGTTCAGTGGAAGGGTCCCGGCCAGAAATGTCGGCTGTTTATTCGCTTCCACAGATGCTGTCTGACCTGCTGAGCTCCCCCAGCACCTTGTGTGTGTTACTCAAGTATAAGGGATGCAGTTCCCTCAGGATGAGGACACATAGGCTGTGCTTGTGTGGGTATTTTCATGGCCGGTGGGGGACAGTGTAGCAAACTGCACAAGACGAGGTAGAAGAATGTGATTCCTTTCTCAGAGGAGAGCAGGACTATCACTGTCCCCTCCTCAGGGAGGCAATAGCAGCTTCCTCCCGGTGCGAGGGGGTGAAAAAAATAACTCAAACAAAGCTGAGGGACGAGGGGGCTCTTGGACTAGTTCTGGTTGCCCAAGGTGGTGGTATTGGAGCAGAGAGGAGAGGTAATGGGTAAGTGGGTTGGAGATAACTTCTCCAGATTTTATTTTTTCCTCGTTAGAAACCGGAAGGCGTAGAGGCACGGGTGTGCGGTGAGGGTGATGAAAAGTCCAACTCCATCTTTACATGGAATGTCTGACAGGATTACGAGCCTCTTGAAGGTGCTCCAGCTTTGAATAAGGTTTTCAGGCAAAACCCAGCTTACGGGAACTGTCCGTGAACAAAACTGCTCCATAAGTTGGGAACGGAGGGACTCAGCGGGAGAGGTTCACGGGCACAGTGGTGACGGGAGAGCGAGCGAGCAGCCGCCAACTAAGAGCGGTGTCAGTGGGTGAGCGAGGGGGTTTGGACAGAGCTCCATCCCGTCCCCGTCCCCCCCACCCCTCCGAATATTGCGGCTCAGGAGAGAGGAGACACAAGGAAATGCCTCATTCCTCGCCGGCAGATGTCTGTGGCCCCGCAGTAGCTTCCGAGTGCAAGCTCATCTACCCCATCAGTCTCCTGAATACTCATTCATCTGTATCGGGCATCGATACATTGCCTAGGATAGGTCTGTGGGTTGAGTCAGTGGTAAGGAAGGCTAGTGCAATGTCAGCATTCATTATGAGAGGACTAGAACACAACAGCAAGGATGCGATGCTGAATATTTTTAAGGCTTTAGTCAAACCACACAGAGTATTGTGAGAAGATTAGGACTCCTTATCTGATAAAGGATGTGCCGGCATTGGAGAGGGTCCAGAGGTACACGAGATTGGTTCCGGGAATGAAAGGGTTAAAGTACGTGGAGCATTTGTTGGCTCTGGGATGTACTCTCTAGAGTTTAGAACAATGGAGGGGGGGGATCTCATTGAAACCTAACAAACATTGAAAGTACTAGATAGAGTGGATGCGGAGAGGATGTTTCCTATAGTGAGGGGGTCAAGGACCAGAGGACACAGATAGAGTGGATGTGGAGAGGATGTTTCCTATAGTGAGGGGGTCAAGGACCAGAGGACACAGATAGAGTGAATGTGGAGAGGATGTTTCCTATAGTGGGGGAGTCTACGACCAGAGGACACAGATAGAGTGGATGTGGAGAGGATGTTTCCTATAGTGGGGGAGTCTGGGACCAGAGGACACAGATAGAGTGGATGTGGAGAGGATGTTTCCCATAGTGGGGGAGTCTAGGACCAGAGGACACAGATAGAGTGGATGTGGAGAGGATGTTTCCTATAGTGGGGGAGTCCAGGACCAGAGGACACAGATAGAGTGGATGTGGAGAGGATGTTTCCTATAGTGGGGGAGTCTAGGACCAGAGGGCACAGATAGAGTGGATATGGAGAGGATGTTTCCTATAGTGGGGGAGTCTAGGACCAGAGGACACAGATAGAGTGGGTGTGGAGAGGATGTTTCCTATAGTGGGAGAGTCTGGGACCAGAGGGCACAGATAGAGTGGATGCAGAGAGGATGTTTCCTATAGTGGGGGGAGTCTAGGACCAGAGGACACAGATAGAGCGGATGCGGAAAGGATGTTTCCTATAGTGGGGGTGTCTAGGACCAGAGGACACAGATAGAGTGGATGCAGAGAGGTTGTTTCCTATAGTGGGGGAGTCTAGGACCAGAGGGCACAGATAGAGTGGATGCAGAGAGGATGTTTCCTATAGTGGGGGAGTCTCGGAGCAGAGGACACAGATAGAGTGGATGTGGAGAGGATGTTTCCTATAGTGGGGGAGTCTGGGACCAGAGGACACAGATAGAGTGGATGTGGAGAGGATGTTTCCCATAGTGGGGGAGTCTAGGACCAGAGGACACAGATAGAGTGGATGTGGAGAGGATGTTTCCTATAGTGGGGGAGTCCAGGACCAGAGGACACAGATAGAGTGGATGCAGAGAGGATGTTTCCTATAGTGGGGGGAGTCTAGGACCAGAGGACACAGATAGAGCGGATGCGGAAAGGATGTTTCCTATAGTGGGGGTGTCTAGGACCAGAGGACACAGATAGAGTGGATGCAGAGAGGTTGTTTCCTATAGTGGGGGAGTCTAGGACCAGAGGGCACAGATAGAGTGGATGCAGAGAGGATGTTTCCTATAGTGGGGGAGTCTCGGAGCAGAGGACACAGATAGAGTGGATGTGGAGAGGATGTTTCCTATAGTGGGGGAGTCTGGGACCAGAGGACACAGATAGAGTGGATGTGGAGAGGATGTTTCCCATAGTGGGGGAGTCTAGGACCAGAGGACACAGATAGAGTGGATGTGGAGAGGATGTTTCCTATAGTGGGGGAGTCCAGGACCAGAGGACACAGATAGAGTGGATGCAGAGAGGATGTTTCCTATAGTGGGGGGAGTCTAGGACCAGAGGACACAGATAGAGCGGATGCGGAAAGGATGTTTCCTATAGTGGGGGTGTCTAGGACCAGAGGACACAGATAGAGTGGATGCAGAGAGGTTGTTTCCTATAGTGGGGGGAGTCTAGGACCAGAGGACACAGATAGAGCGGATGCGGAAAGGATGTTTCCTATAGTGGGGGAGTCTCGGAGCAGAGGACACAGATAGAGTGGATGCGGAGAGAATGTTTCCTATAGTGGGGGAGTCTAGGACCAGGGAGCACAGTCTCACAATAGAAGAATATCCATTTAAGACAGAGATGAGGAGGAATTCATTTATCCAGAGGGTGGTAAATCTTTGGAATTCATTTGCACAGGCAGCTGTGGAGCCCAAGTCATTGGGTGTATTTAAACCAGAGGTTGATCGGGCAGAAGGCAGGAGAATGGGGTTGAGAGGGATAATAAATCAGCCATGATGGAATGGGAGTGCAGATTCAACGGGCCAATTGGATCATTCTTATGCACTGTAAGCACATTCCTGGCAACCTACAATAAACTTTAACACCCTGCTTAGCAAGTATTTATCAACCCCTGCCTTAAAAACATTGAAAGACAGCATCCAAGCCCCTTAAGGGTTGGGTTTTCCAAAGATTTGCAAAGCCTTAAGAGAAAGATAATTCACTTCATCTCTGCCTTAAGTAGGCGATCCCCTCGACTTCACATTTACACTTGTGAGACAGAGTTAAAACCAGTAACCATGGCAATAAGATAGCCAATAATAATTCTGATGCAGGCTTCCATAGCCCAGAGAGTGGGCAGCATGTGGAACACTCTCCCACACTAAGGCTTATTGCAGAAATCTATTTAAGGGATAGCTAGATAATCATCTGCTGGGGAAAGAAATGGGGAAGGTTTAGTGATGGAGGTGAGATGGAGGGGGGCAGGAGAAGGTTCACTTGGAACATAAACAGCAGGGCAAACCAGATGGGCCGAATGGGCTGTAAAAACTCTGCAATTGGTCCAAGTTTCGCTTTTGTACATTTTATTTTCCTTCTCAAAGATCACTTGGCTTTGAGGAGTGATGGCAGGCATGGTGGCATAGGGGGTTCAATTCCTGTCACTGTCTGTAAGTTCTCCCCCATGACTGCCTCGGTTTCCTCCAGGTGCTCCAGTTTCCTCCCACGTTCCTAAGAAGTACAGGTTATTAAGTTACGGGCATGCTATTTTGGCGCTGGAAGCATGGTGACCCCAGCATGCCCTCAGACTGTGATGGTTGTTGGCGCAAACTGACGCCTTTCACCAAACGTCTCGACATTCTGATATATATATATATATATATAATCGAACAAAGCTAATCTTTAAAGTGGGAGTAGGAGGCGTTTGTGGAACTCTCTGGGTGCCTTACCTACCATATCCATGTTGTGCGTAGCTATCGCATCTCGGAGCGTCGGAGTTCAGAGTTCAATTCCAATGTCCTCTGTAGGACATTCCTCCCTGTGGAATGCACGGGTTTCTCCGGGTGCTCCAGTTTCCTCCCGCAGTCCAATGGTGTACTGTTTGGTGGGTTAATTGGTCAACATAAATTGTCCCCTGATTAGGCTACGTGATTATCCCGTGATTGTAAATCAGGGATTGCAGTTTGAAAGGCCGGAATGGCCTATTCTGCGCAGTAGCTCGCAAAGTTAATAAATAAATATCCTGGAAAGATTATCTCATGGAAGATGGGAAGAAAAATGGGATAAATGGATTTACTTAGAATATAGAGAATAGAACAGTACAGCACAGGAACGGCCCTTCAGCCCACAATGTTGTGCTGAACCAGCTAAAACCCCCAAACTAATCCCTCCTATGTCCATATCCCTCCATCTTTCTCACATCCATGTGTCTACATAAGCGTCTTTTAAAAGCCTGTAATGTATGTGCCTCTACCACCAGGCATCCACCACTCTGAGTAAAAATACTTCCCCCTCACATCCCCTCTGAACCCACCCCCTCTCACCATCATTGCATGCCCTGTGGTATTAGACATCTCTACCTCAGGGAAAAAATACTCTCTGTCCACTCTGTCTATGCCTCTCATATTCTTATAAACCTCTGTCAGATCTCATCTCAGCCTCCGTCGCTCCAGAGAAAACAGCCCAAGTTTATCCAGCCTCTCGTGATAGCACAAGCCCTCTAAACCGGGCAGCATCCTGGTAAACCGCTTCTGTACCCTCTCCAGAGCCTCGACATCCTTCCTAGAGTGGAGGCGACCCGAATTGTATCCAAATCTGGCCTAACCAGAGCTCTATAAAGCTGCAACATAACCTCTTGACTTTTGAGCTCAATGTGATGGGTGGCATTGGTGGCACAGCACTTTACAGTACAGACGACCAGGGTTCAATTCCCTCCGCTGTCTGTGAGGAGTTTGTACGTTCTCCCCGTGACCGCATGGGTTTCCTGTGGGTGCTCCGGTTTCCTCCCACAGTCCAAACACGTACCAGTTGGTAAGTTAATTGGTCATTGTAAATTGTCCCTTGATTAGGCTGGGGTTAAATCGGGGGATTGCTGGGTGGTGCAACTCAAAGGGCTGGAAGGGTCCATTCCACGCTGTATCTCAATAAATCAAAATTCTAAAAACTAAAGAATTGAAAGGAAAATGGACCATAAATAACAATTGGAAGTCTAGCATTGTGACAGGCATTGTAGAAAAGCAATATATTTTTTTAAAAAGCGACCTGGGGCATGCAAAGACACAGTGTAGTCGACTTAGTATCACTGGGAAGAGCTCAGTGTTGTAATGTAGGAAACACAGAAATCAAGCTGTGCAAGATCCCACAAACAGCCACCCAGTGATGCCCAGGGTTTTTAGCGATCTCCCACGGTCCTTTCTTTGCAGTTATATTGCTGAGGGCTCCTGATGCCCCGCTCTTTGAAATGGTGACTTGGGATCTTTCCTGTCCCTCCGAGAAAAAGATCTGGATGGTGTTTGGTAGAGTGGGGGGGGGGATTATTGAGGGGAAAGAGGGTAGGGAGGATGGTTTTGGAAAGAGGTCAGAATTGAAGACAACATGTTGGTGATTGGCTTACAGTTGTCACACGTACTGAGATACAGTAAGAAGCTTCACTTACACGCCATCCAGACGCGTCATTGCAAACATCAAGGCCGTTCAAAGTGAAAAGCAATAAGAGAATACTAAACATAGAGAAAGAGCCGTGCAGGTAGACAAAGAAGGTGCAAAAGCCCTGACAAGGTCGACTGAGAGATCAAAAGTTTGTCTTTATTTTATCAGAGTTCTCTTCAAGAGTCTTATGGCTGTCTTATGTGTAGTGGTTAGCAGAATGCTTTACAATACAGGTGACAGGTGACCTGAGTTCAATTCCCACCGCTGCCCGCAGGAAGTTTATACGTTCTCCCCATGGCCGCATGGGTTTCCTCCCACAGTCCAGTCGTAAATTGTCCTGTGATTAGGCTAGGATTAACCTGGGAGATTGCTGGGTGTCTGGCTCAAAGGGCCGGAATCCCACACCACATCTCAATCATAATAATAATAGTTATCTATAATTATCTTTGTAAAATGTTAGGCTTCTCTTCCTGAGTGTCACGGAATACAAAGCTGACATGGATGAATTTTTGGGCTGAGGGAGGCTTGCAATGGATTTATTACTGTAATGAGCTCTTCGGGCCTGTGAGGGGCACCGAAGAGCATTGGGCTCCAAGGTTTTTAGATCACCTGAATTGGTTAATTGTTGTTTAATTGAGTCATTAATTGGTTACAGTTTCTTGTATTTTTCTTGAACAACTTGCTCTTTGTAGTGCAGTCTCCTGGTGCTTTCTGGCCAGGCTTGTTAAGTTAATTTTGATAAGCTCAGGGATTCCGTGTTACTTGTGATACTTAAGTGGACTCCTGAGTAGCACTCGACGTGGGGTCTTAGTTTTGAGAATGTCACCTCTCGCGGTGTCGCTCGGCCGAGCCACCGTCATTCTGTCGGAATCCCAATGAATAAACTCAGGTCTCTGTCTCGACACAGAGTCTGTCTTTCCTCTACTCTGGTGTTCCAACATTGCCGGTGCACACCACAACAATTATTGTCACATGACCATCGCTATGGAGATGGCACGGCTGCTGTCTTCCAGCTCCCAGCGACTCAAGCTCAGCGCTGACCACTGGTTCCAGCAACCTGAGATTAATTCTGACCTCTGGTGCTGTCTGGGGGGTGGGGGGGGGGTAGTTTGCACAGTTCTCCATCCACCACATAGAAATTGTCCAGGTGCTCTGGTTTCCTCCGACATCCCAAAGGTTAGCCCTTAAGACCATAGGATATAGGAGCAGAATTAGGCCATTTGGCCCATTGAGTCAGCTCCGCCATTTCATCATGGCTGATCCAATTTTCCCTCTCAGCCCCAATTTCCTGCCTTCTCCCCATATCCCTTCATATCCTGACTAACCAAGAATCTATCAATCTCTGTCTTAAATATACCCAATGACTTGGCCTCCACAGCCTTGTGGCAATGAATTCCACTGTTCTCTGGCCAAAGAAATTCCTCCTTGTCTTCATTCTAAATTGGTGCCCCTCTATTCTGAGGCTGTGACCTCTGGTCTGAGGCTCCCCCACCACAGTAAATATCCTCTCCACATCCACTCCATCAAGGCCTTCCAACATTCGATAGATTTCAATGCGGTCGCCCCTCATTCTTCTGAATTCCAGTGGGTAGAGGCCCAGAGCCACCAAAAATTCCTGATATGACAAGATGAGTGGATTAGGGCATTAATTACCCCGAGTATGTGGGTGAGTAGGATCAGGGGGTAGTTGAAGCGTTGCGGCAATAAAGGATGTGAATAAATGAGAGCTTGATGAGCCAAGGGCCTATTCCCACGCTCTGTGGCACCAGTGTGTATGCTTGCAGGCTGCTGAGCACATTATCAAGGAAGTACAGTACCGAATAAAGTCCAGCTCGTTCTCATCCTGACGCTCAGAATTCCGAAGTGGGAACTCTGGGCTGTTTATATCACCACTCAGAATCCAAGTGTAACATCCAATTGGCAGGATCGGAACAGGTATCCTGGTTAAATTAACAGATCAGAAACCCAGCAGTCTGGGCTCTGTAAGGAACTCAGTTAATAATCTAGAATTCACAAAATCATTGACAATACTAATGCCGATCATTGTAAAATCTGTTCCAGGTTGGGTGACACTAGAACTGCAGGTCAAAGGTTTAGGGTGAAAGGTCAGATACTTAAGGGGAACCTGAGGGGGACTTTCTTCAGTCAGAGGGTGGTACGAGCTGGCAACAGAAGTGGTAGTAAAGAGTTTGACCACACGGGGTTTCCTCCCACAGTCTGGTTAGCAGGTTAATTGGCCATCGTAAATTGTCCCATGATTAGGCTGTTAAGTAAGTGGCCGCCAACAGAACCACACTCTTACCGTGGGGTTTGGAGGTTTGCTTGCATCTGTGACCCGGAGAGCTACGTCGGCTGGAGTCGTGGTAGGGTCACCTATGCCAAACAGTCGAAGGGTAGAGGTTGGACTAGTTCGGGTTCAGGGGGTTCAGCCCAGGAACAACAACCCTGACTGGTAAAGCAAAATTGTTACAGAAACAGCAATGAAGAATCCTTCTACATGCGATGGTATTCCTGAGTCTCCACCTGGGACTTGCATGACTGACAGTAGTGAAAACTGAGAGGAAGCTACTGACGTGAAGAGGGAAGCCCTGAACGCCGCCAGAGATGGAGGATTCATTGCTGCCCGAAACACCAGAGGCATAACAGGCAGTGAGTAAGTAAATAGGTGGGCTGTGGGGTGGCTCGGTTCTGTGGGCCCTGAAAGGCTTGTTCCATTCTCTATCTCCACATAAGTAAATGTGGGCTCAGTTGCTTGGGTAAGTACATGGATGAGAGAGGTAAGGAAGGCTATGGTCTGAGTACAGGTAGATGGCACTAGGCAGAAGACCAGGTCAGCATGGACCAGATGGGCCAAAGAGCCTGCTCCTATTCCCTAGACCTCCAGGACTCCATGACTTCATGAGTCTAATGTCCTTCAGGGAAGGAAATCTGCTCACCTTAGATCATCTGACCTATTATAAGTTGGTATCTATCACATAATCAAGGACCCCTCCCACACCAGTCAGTCTCTTTCTCCCTTCTCCTATTGGGCAGAAGATACAAAAACATTTTTAAAAATCACATCACCACTCTCAAAGACAGCTTCTGTTATAAGCCTTTTGAACAGACCTCTGTACGATAAACTCCTGACTTCACTATCGACTTCGTCAAGGTCATTGCATCTTATTGTCTACCTGCACTGCACGTTCTCAGTGGCCTCTCTATTAGGTGCACCCGCTCGTTAATGCAAATATCTAATCAGCCAATCATGTGGCAGCAACTCAATGCATAAAGGCATGCAGACATGGTCAAGAGGTTCAGTCGCTGTTCAGACCAAACATCAGAATGGGGAAGAAATGTGATCTAAGTGACTTTGACTGTGGAATAATTGCTGGTGCCAGATGGGGTGGTTTGAGTATCTCAGAAATGTCTGATCTCCTGGGATTTTCACACACAACAGTCTCTAAAGTTTAAAGAGAGTGGTAAGAGAAATTTTAAAAAAGAACATCCAGTGAGCGGCAGTTTTGTGGGTGAAAATGCCTTGTTAATGAGAGAGGTCAGAGGAAAATGGCCAGACTGGGTTAAGCTGACAGGAAGGAGACAGTAACTCAAATAACTACACTTTACAACAGTGGTGTGCAGAAGAGCATCTCTGAACACACAACACGTCGAACCTTGAAGTGGATGGGCTACAGCAACAGAAGATCAGGAACATACACTCACTGGCCTCTTTATTAGGTACAGAGGCAGATAGTAAAGAGGCCACAGCGTGTAAATTCTGCACTCTGTCATTGCTTTTCCCTTTGCATTGCTTGAAGTTCTCATGTTTGAAATGATCCATCTGGATGGCTTGTAACATTACTCACTGTATCTCAGTACACGTAACAATAATAAACCAGTTACCAAATCCAGATCAACCCCATGTGGCTGGTTTAATTGCCCCGTGAGCCACTCAATTCCTGGGCAATAAAAGCGGACACAAGGCAGCTGACCTAAGTATTAACTCTGTTTCTCTCTCCATGGACACTGCCTGACCTGCTGAGTGTTTCCAGCATTTTCTTTTCTTGCCAATGATGCCAAGATCCCGAAAAGGGATTTAATCAGGCAGTCAATTACAGGCAGTGCCCCTGCCTGACGCACACACATGTTTACCAGAGAGGCAGCGCTGCACACTGCCACACCAATCCTACGCCCTGGTGCTCGAGTCTGGTGGAAAATCTTTGCTGTACCCCCTAGCTTAATGAGAGAATATTCTCAATGGTAACTGTGCCCTCCCCCAGCCTGCCCCACTTGTCTCCCAAATTAGAAATCAAAGATCACTCAATAAGCAGACTAAAGATGTCTAAACCAGGTCTCCTCAATCCATCTTTCCTTTAGATCTAATCTTCCCTTCTTTGGCATATTTAGTACCGAAGTCTTCTGCAACAAATCTATGGCCCCTGGGACATTGATTCAAATCCCATATCAGAGACATGAACATATAAAACTTTGGGGTGAATGGAACAGCTGCAGAAAGTTGTAAACTCAGCCAGCTCCACCATGGGCACTAGCCACCCCAGCACCCAGGACACCTTCAAAAAGCCATGCCTCAAAATGGCAGCCTCCATCATTAAGGACCTCCATCACCTAGGACCTGCCCTCTTCTCATTGCTACCATCAAGGTGAAGGTACAGGAGCCTGAAGACTCTCAATGTTTCACAAACAGCTTCTTCCCCTCTACAGTAAGATTTCTGAATGGACAATGAACCCATGAACACTACCTCAGTGTTTTTCCCCTCTCTTTTCCCACTACTTATTTAATTTCATTTTCTTTTTTTAATATAAACTTCTTATCGGAATTTATTACAGTTCTCATTATTATGTATTGCAATGTACTGGTGCCACAAAACGACATATTTCACAACGTACGGTGTGCCAGTGATATCAAAGCTGATTCTGATTCTCTGTACCTCTCCTACGCCTCCAACAAGTCATGTCTCATCCTCCTTCACTCTGAATGGAAAAGCCCCGGCAATACAAAATAATAACTATAATTTGCTATAATTGTATGTAAAAATAGAAAATTAAATTAAATAAGTATGTAGAACACAGAACATAGAAATCTACAGCACATTACAGGCCAGTTGGCCCACAATGCTGTACCGACCATGTAACCTACTCTAGAAACAGCCTGGAACCTTACCGCACAGCCCTCTATTTTTCTAAGCTCCATGTACCTATCTAAGAGTGTAAGCAGTGCAGCCAGAGAGGGAAAAAAGAATACTGAGCCAGTGTTCATAGATTCATTGTTCCTCATAAAACATGCTCTCTAATCCAGGCAGCATCCTGGTAAATCTCCTCTGCACCCTCTCTAAAGCTTCCACATCCTTCCTATAGTGAGTTCAC
Source organism: Hypanus sabinus (assembly GCF_030144855.1). Taxonomy (NCBI): domain Eukaryota; kingdom Metazoa; phylum Chordata; class Chondrichthyes; order Myliobatiformes; family Dasyatidae; genus Hypanus; species Hypanus sabinus. The sequence continues at coordinate 5,051,350 of NC_082734.1, read as the reverse complement.
CATAATTGAACACAATACTAAGAATTTTTATCTCTCTTTTTGCACTACTTATTTAATTTAATGATTATAATTTATAATTGTTTTATCATTATGCATTGCAATGAACTGCAGGTGCAAAACAACATAGTTCACGATGTTTGCCGGTGATATTAAACCTGATTCTTATTCTGTGCATTACTGAGGGAGTGCCGTCTTTTAGCAGAGATGCCAAGTCAAGAACTTGTCACTTCTCTGAAGTGAACGCAGGAAGACCCGGTTGCACAAGTCGAAGAGAAGACCAAGAGTCATCCCTACGTCCTGAATCAAAGCCTATCAGCCAAGGAAGCAGGCTGTCTGTCCGTTATAGGTTGATCCCAAGCTTGTGGGACGGCACCATGTATTAAATGGCGACCACACTTTAATGAGTACTGAATTGGCTGTAAGGGCTTTAGGATGCCTAGAAAGGGATGGGTAAGGTGCTATAGAAAGTCAGCCCTTTCTCTCTCACCATGAACAGAGCCCACTTCATTGGGACTTGCTACACCTGAGGAAGTCAGGAATAATGGCCAGAGCAGCTGGAGACTAAGGCGATTGATGGTTGTGGGTGGGGTGGGGGAAGAGGAGAAATATGACAGACGTACATGGTGTCAAGTGGGGGGTGGGGGGTTAACCTATTTGCCAGTCGAAAGCCACTTCCACCATGTCAGCCATTGATTGGCACATTTAAAGGATATGCCCGGTCTCTCCCGTTGGATGCCTTGCTCCCCTCGGCACTGATTTCCAGTTCCGGGTGCCTCGGGGGTATAAAAATATAAAAATACCACATGAGGGAGGCTCGATCTCTTTTCCTTCCCCGCCTCTGGCCGAAGTCACAACCAGCGTTGAGGGAAGAGCGTTGGGGAAGAGTGTTGCAGACATAGATGGGCCCCCGCAATTGTTTAGTTAAGTATTCACTTGTAGCATGCTTAGTTCTTCAATCTTATAATCTGGGGAGATTTAATGGATTACCTGTTCAATTAAAGGGTAACGGAATGTCCAGTATTGTGGTTTTGGGTTGTTTAGGCAAACACTTGCTTAGTGTTACACTGTCCATTTTTAAATAAATAGTTAACGTGCTTATTTTAAACCCGCGTCCTCTGTTTCGCTGCAATGCAGCCGGCCAGGCAGCCGCTATGGAAAAGAGTGAACAGTCAATGTTTTAGGCCGAGGCCCTTCCTCAGGACCGGAAAGGAAGGGAAGACGTCAGAGTAGGAAGCTGAGGGGAGGGGAGGAAGAGGTGCAAAGTGGTTGGTGAGAGGTGGAACAGGTGGAGGAGGAGGGGTGAATCAAAGAGCTGGTAAGTTGATTGGTGAAAGAGATAAAGGGCTGGAGAAGGGGGGAATCTGATAGGAGAGGGCAGAAGAAAGAGAATGGGGAGGAGCATGGTCTGCCCTCTCCTATCAGATTTCCCCTCCTCCAGCTCTTTATCTCTTTAACCAATCAACTTCCCAGCTCTTTACCTCACCCCCTCCAGTTTCACATATAACCTGCCACCTTGTACTTCTTCCCCCCCCACCCACCACTTTCTAACTCTGAGCCCTCCCCTTCCTTTCCTTTCCTGAAGGGGGATCTCAGCCCGAAACGTCAACTGTTTATTCATTTCCACGGACGTTGCCTGGCCTGCTGTGTTCCTCAGCTCTGGGTGCGCGTGCCTCTTCGACTTCACCCATCGGATCCTCGAGCCAGCCTCCTCATTACACGTGGGTTGGCCGAGGCAGACAGGCGTGATCGGGGAGAACAGGGACAGGGAGAGCATTGGTCTTCCAAATCTGGAACGTGATGAGGCTGGCAAATGATAAATCAGGGGCTTCTGCTCAGCGAGTGACTAATTTCACTGATTCCACAAGGTGAAGGTTTGCCCCCCCCAACCCCCCCTCCCGTGTATCTGTCCGCTGCTTCACTATATCTGTTCACCGACCTCGTTACCCTTCTCGTGCCCCGCACCCTTGTAACCCAGAACAGGAAAGCAATGGTGCACACATTGAAGACAGGAGGATGTCAAAGATTATGTGATGGTTGAGTGGGTGAAAGCCACTCTGGTTGTTAACCTCCAGGAGGGTCCTTGGCGATGACCTCAGAGTGAAGGTGGCATGTATCTCCATACATTACTCAAGTCTCCTGGATGCCCGCTTATAGTCTAAAAACATCCTTTTTGATTTCATTTATAGATTGGTATAATGTTTCAAATCCTTCCCCCCCCCCCCCCACCACCGTGTAGTTACAAAAAAAAAAATTCAGATGTAATCCTACCTCACATATAAGGTCCCAAGAGAGTCCAACATATTTATATATTTTATATCCTTTTTATGCTAATCTTATTTTGAGAAATGATGTATTAATTTCAGCTCCCCATCGCTGCCAATCGCAACTTTAGCAGATATCGAATGATGAATTTGAGTGGTGCGATGGCTGTGGGCCAGAGAGTGGGTCCAACGCTGGGGCTTCTGTTTGGCGAGCCATGGGGAGTCCTGACCTTCTGAGTTGGTGGAATGGAAGACGGTGGGCTTTTCCGGGTTGCTTATGTGTATTCCCCAGGTGGCAGGGAAAGAGGCTGTTCAGCCCATCAATTCCATGCCAGCACTCGGAGCAAAATCCTATCCATCCCATTCACTCACTTATTTCCCAGTATTCTATTCGCTCTCAAATGCCAATGCCCTCCCCCAATTTTCCTGCCAGCGATCTACACCCCAGGGGCAATTTGTAGCCGTCAATCACCCCAGCAACCCACGCAATTTTGGGATGTGGCCTTCATAAATCAGGGCATTGAGTACAGTAGTTGTGTAAGATGCTGGCCAGGCCAAATTTCGGAGTATTGTGTGTAGTTCTGTTTACTGACCTCCAGGAAAGATATCAACAGGCATGAAAGAGTGCAGAGAAAATTTAATGGGCAAGATGGTGGTGCAGTGGTTATCACAGCGCCAGCGACCAGGGTTCAATTCCCGTTGCTGTCTGTGAGGAGTTTGTACATTCTCCACGTGGGTTTCCTCCGGATCCTCCAGTTTCCTCCCACATTCCAAAGATGTACGGGTTAGGATGTTAATTGGTCACATGGGTGGAACCGAGCAGCACGGACTGTCTAGGCCAGAAGGGCCTGTTACCATGCTGTGTCTCTAGCCCGTTGCCGGTACTTGATCACCTGAGTTATGAGAAAAGTTCGAACAGGCTAGGACTTTGCTCCCCAAATCATAGGAGAGTATTGGTAGATCTGATGCAAAATTATGAGGTGCATAGATAGGGTGAATACTTGAAGGCTCTTTCCCCTCAGGTTGGGCGAGACTAGAATGAGGGGTCGTAGATTAAGGGTGGAAGGTGAAATATTTTAGGGGAACACAAGGAGGAATGTCTTCACTCAGAGGGTGATGTGAGTGTGGAATGAGCTGCCGGTAGAAATGTTTCAGTTGTAATACTTAATAAAAGTTTGGATAGGTACATGGTCTGGGTGCAGGACAGTGGGAATTAAGTAAACATGGACTTGATGGGCCGAAGGGCCTGTTTCGTTACAGGTGTACTATATGACTCAGTGGTCTAACCCAAAGGAAACCCACACTGTCACTGGGCAAATGTGCAAACCGCGGCAGAGGTCGGAATCGAACCCAGGTCCCTGGAGCTGGGAGACAGTTGCGCTTCCTGCAGCACCGCCAGCTGCTGGATGGGGCCTGTTGAGAGTCCTTTCACGGGAAAATGGAGCTCCTTGGTAAAGTGGGGTTTCAGCCAAGGTTCTCATGGAGCGTTCCCTCGCTGGGAATTCCATCCTGCCACATTATCCTCATCCCAAACTTCTTTTCCCATTCCCTCCACCTGACTTCTTGCTACCATCACTCTCTGCCCATAAACATGAGGATCTAGAGTTCAGTAGGAGAGAGCGATCAGCCCGCAGCGCAGTGGGGAATGGGAGAGCGGGCCAGAAGTTTGGTGAGCGTCCCCAGCACAGTCCGGCAGGAGAAGAGTGGCCCCCCCCCCCACTTACTCCGGAGTTTCTGCTGGATGTTGAAAGGGAAGGGGGTTCACCACGTTCCAATGAGGCCCGTGGCTGCGGAGTAAGAGGGGAGGGTGGCACTGTAGCATGGTGGTTAGCACAACGCTTTACAGTATGGGTGTGTGAAGAGTTCAATTCCTGCCACTGCCTGTAAGGAGTTTGTACGTTCTCCTCGTGACCGTGTGGGTTTCCTCCGGGTGCTCCGGTTTCCTCCCACGGTCCAAAGACATACTGGTTGGTAGGTTAATTGGGCATTGTAAATTGTCCCATGATTAAGCTGGGGTTAAATCAAGGGATCACTCGGCAGTGTGGATCGAAAGGCCGGAACGGCCTATTCTGCACCCTTCTCAATAAATATATGAATGCAGGAATGATGGGGACTTTGGGTGGGACTAGGAGACCCGAGTCTGGATGTCCAGGGTAGGAAATAGGATTGGCTAATTATGGGAATTATTGGCTAATTAATGGGAACCAGAATTTAAGTTTATAGGTATGAGTGTGTGTGCAAATATATATATATAAGTCTGCAGATGCATCGACCTGAGGATGTGTGTGTGTGTGTGTGTGTGTGTGTGCATTTATAACACTGCACATATATGAAAGAATCTGCAAAAGTATGATACAGATACGTGAGCATGGGTGGGGCCCCATTTGCCTTTCCATGAATGTCCGTGTAAGTATCCAGATGGATGCAAGCGTATTGTGTAGTGCTCTGGAAAGGCAACCCCAGATCCATTTGTTACACGGATGTGCAAAGGATTTTAGCATCGCTCTTATTATTGAGCTGAGCGGTCAGCCAATTGCTTGGTTAATGTGTTGACTCTGGCACTGAGTCTGGAGCAAGGACGCTTGCTAAAAAAAATTTAAAGATATGGTCATCACTGGCAAGCTCTGCATCAGCTCCCCGAAGGCAGAGTGCCTTTGAGAAATGCTGGAGCAGACTTGATGGGCCAAATGGCCTAATTCTGTTCCTAACTCTTATGGTCTTGTGTGCATGAGAGAGGGAGGGAGGAAACTTGAGTGTGTGTCTGTGTGTGGGTGTGAGTGTGTGAGAGAGAGAGGAAGAGAGGGAGGGTATGTTAGTGTGTGAGAGAGGGAGAGAGGTAGAGAGAGTGGGTGAGAGAGGGGAGAGAGATAGAAGGAAGATATATACATAGAGAGAGAGAGAGAGAGAGAGCGAGAGAGAGTGGGGGGGTGAAAGAGAAATAGCCCATATGATGGTGAATGTGTAAGGGCAGGTGAACACACAGACAAGAGAATGTGCTGAGGAGGGAGAGGGCAGGTTAAACACCCTCAGCCAACTCAACAACCTCAAAGCACATTCAGGGTGTTTGTGTGTGTGTGTCTGTGTGTGAGTGAGTGTGTGCATGTGAGTGTGTGTGTGTGTGTGTGTGTGTGTGTGTGTGTGTGTGTGTGTGTGTGTGTGTGTGTGTGTGTGTGTGTATGTGTGTTTGTGTATGTGTATGTGTGTGTGTGTCTGTGTGTGAGTGAGTGAGTGTGCGTGTGAGTGAGTGTGCGTGTGTGTGTGTGTGTGTGTGTGTGTGAGTGAGTGTGTGCATGTGAGTGTGTGTGTGTGTGTGTGTGTGTGTGTGTGTGTGTGTGTGTGTGTATGTGTGTTTGTGTATGTGTATGTGTGTGTGTGTCTGTGTGTGAGTGAGTGTGCGTGTGAGTGAGTGTGCGTGTGTGTGTGTGTGTGTGTGTGTGTGTGTGTGTTTGAGTGTGTGTGTGTGTGTGTGTGTGTGTGTGATTGACATGCCAATTCAAAAGCAATCAAACTTAAATTCCTGTGTAAGTCTGTGTACACATGATCTTGTACATGAAAGGCAGGCATGAAAGAAACTACGTGTGTAAAAATGTCTTTTATGTATATATAAAAGTCAACACTGGGCCTAGTATGAATGTTCCCAGAGTCAGCAGCTAACTGATATCTGCTGGCTCAGTTCAGACCTAGATTCTGAACGACTCGGTCAACCTGCCCATGGGGACGTGTGGGAAGGGAAACAGGATCCCTCCATTCTCAGAGTAGGCCAAGCCAAGCCCAGTTCACTTGCTCTGGCAATGACGAAGTGCAACGAAAGGTTTCCTCTACGTTTCGGCCTTAGTCTTTATCTGCCCGCATCATCTGCCCTCGTGAGGTGGACTCACTCCCAGTTCCCATCCAGGTGACCAGTGTATCAGCTTAAGAGGGCAATTAACAATTTTCAGGGTGGGAGTCTGAGCACCAATCTGAGGAAGGAGGCCAGATTAAAAGGGACACGTGTTGGTTCGTGGACGCCAATCTGACATATTCAATTTACTGGGATCAGATATTAAATCCTAGACATTTTCTTATGAAAACCAATTCAGCCTGACATAGGTTTTGTTCCACATTATTACTCTGGTGACTGTAACCACTTAGAAACATTATCCCACGGAGAATTGCTGAGTGTCAAATCTTAGTAAGGAAATTCCTCCCCCCACCTTGTAGATCATCTCAAGGACCCAGTGGAGGTCAACCAAAGAACGCCATCGCATTCCACCCATCCGCTCCCCTCCCGCCGATCTGTACTCAGACTATGGACCTGCTTGCATCCCGCTTCTGTTTGGGCTGGAGGGACGTCAAGTGGTACCTTTGCGGATACTTCCGTCAGACGAGTGTTCAAAGTCTCCGGTGGTCAACAGGAAGCAGGCTCTGTCCCGGGCGTACCTCTCCCTTCCTCCAGGCGTGACCGGCTGGTTCTCCTCTGGCGAAAGGGCCTGGTCAATGGTAGGACAATCCTCATTGGCCAAAGCAGCATTGGCGGCATCCCCGTTCTGCTTGGGATCTTACACACACACGCACACACAGCACACACACACACACACAGCACACACACACACGCACACAGAAAGAGAAAGAACACACATAGGCGGGTTATTGGTTCAGCTCGCCAAACAGTCCCTCAGAAATTGACTGCAGATAACCCCAAGGACCACAGAGTCCTCCATCCCAGATCCTTCCTAATGCTTATAAATGGCTCATGGACATCAGTTGAAGGAGTTAATTTATTGAGGCCAGGCATTAAATTCTAGAGGAATGCTACCGACTGGCATTTTCCAGGCTGAAGGAGTTTGTGCTGGGGGTGCAGCCACCACAAAGTCTTGGTGGGAAGGACCATAGTATAGGGTTCTTCCACTACTGGAGTTTAGAAGAACGAGGGGAGATAGCCCATTAGACGTGGGAGCAGAACTGGGCCATTTGGCCCATTGAGTCTGCTCCGCCATTCAATCATGGTGATCCTTTCTCCCCTCTTCACCGAAACCTTATCAAATATTGAACGGCGTGGATAAAGCGGACGTGGAGAGGATGTTTCCTAAAGAGAGGGAACCTAAGACCAGAGGGCACTGCCTCTGAATAGAATAGAAAGGCCTCCCTTTAGAACACAGACGATGAGGAATTTCTTTAGCTAGAGGGTCATGAATCTGTGTAATTCATTGTCATACGGAGCTGTGGAGGCCAAGGTGTGTCTAAAGCAGAGGCTGATGAGTTCTTGATGAGTCAGGGCATTAGAAGGCAGGAGAATGGAATTGGGAGGGATGGTAAATCATGGAAAAGCAGAGCAGACTCGATGGGCCAAATGGCCTGAATTCTGTTCCTACATGTTGTGGTCTTACGGATCAGAGGCAAATTTCCATTTATGAGAATGGTGAGATTGTGTGAAAGGTGCAAAAAGGAGTTATTGAAGGAGTGATGATATGATTCATAAGAAGAGCATGGATTAGAACCGAAAGCTCAGGTTTGCAGCTCCGTTCAACTTAAGAGGGTGGGACAGCGGAACCAGGTTCAATGCTGACCGTGGGCGCTGTCTCTGTGGAGTCTGCACGCTCCCCCTCGTGCCCGTACGGGTTCCCTCAGGGTGCTCTGGTTTGACCAGATGTGTAGGTGAGAGTTAGAATCTGAGAGTAGTTGTCAGCATGTAGGGAGAAGAATCGGGATAGTGTCAATGGGGTCTTGCTGGTGGATGATGGGCTGAAAGGCCTGTTTTCATACTGGATGACCCCATAACTCTATACATGGGGGGGGGGGGCACAGCAGCGACCGCCGACCCGGGTTCAATTCCCACCGCTGCCTGTAAGGAGTTTGTATTTTCTCCCCGTGACTGTGTGGGGTTGCTCCGGGAGCTCCGGTTTCCTCCCACGTACTGTTAGGGGTTGGTAAATTGTGGGCGTGCTACGCTGGCGCCAGACGCTTTGTGACACCCGCGGGCTGCCCGCAGCACACTCCTCGCTGATTTGATTTGAAGCTAACGATACATTTCACCGTCTGTTTTGATGTACGTGTGACAAATAAAGTTAATATTCACTGAAATGTGCAAGCCAAATTACAGACGGGGCGGTAGTGTAACGGTTAGCGACCCCGGTTCAGTTCCTGCCACTGCCTGTAAGGAGTTTGTACTTTCTTCCCGTGACCACATGTGATTCCTCCAGTTTACTCCTACATTCCTAAGGTGTACGAGTTAGCAGGTTAGCTCGTCACATGGGTGAAATAGGGTGGTGCAGGCCCATTGAGCCAGAATGGCCTGTTACTGTGCTGTGTATGTGACGGACTACAGCCAAAGCCTTCAGTACAACCATCGACTACCGAACAATTACTCTCAGATGACTCTGACAGCTCATAATCTTGATGTTGTGTTTGAATTTCCTTCTCAGGTGCTCTGCAACACTGAAGTCACCTATTAGCTTATCCATAAAAAAGACTCTGTTTCCCCTGTTGTTGCAAACTTCATGCGTTTAGAACCTTTAGTCTTTTACATCTGTACTGTGGAGAGCATTCTAACTGGCTGCCTCACTGGTATGGTGTCAGTGCTACTGCACAGGATCAGAAGAAGCTACAGGGAGTTGTAAAATTAGTTGGCTCCATCACGGGTACGAGCCTCCCTAGTATCGAGGACATCTTCAAGGGGCAATGCCTCAGGAAGGCCGCATCCATTATTAATGACCCCCCATCAGCCAGACATGGACATCTTTTCATCAGGGAGGAGGTACAGAAACCTGAAGGCACACACTCAATGATTCAGGAACAGCTTCTTCCTCTCTGGCATCCGATTCCTGAATGGACATTGAACCCATGAACGCTACCTCACTACTTTTTATTTCTGTTTTTGTACTACTTATTTAATTTAACTATTTTATATATACACTTACAGTATTTCACAGTTTTTTTCTATATCATCATGCTTTGCTTAGCACATGTTTACTGAAAAGTTAACAAATTTCATGACAGGCAGAGATGAATTATTTAGCTCTCATTACATGCACATGCAGGTCAACTCTTTGAGTGATTATGCAGGAAGTTTGAAGTTAATAACTCATCTCCTTCTACCTTAGGCCACAAACTTATCAATCACCCTTGATGAATTATTAACTTCAAACTTTCTGCATAATCACTCAAAGAGTTGAACTGCATGTGCACGTAACGAGAGCTGTATAACTCATCTCCTTCTACCTCACAAACTTATTAATCACCCCTGCTGAGGACGCTTTCTGGAGGTCCAAGATCCGTATGCTCCACGACCGCTGGACTAAGTGTATAAATGTAGGAGGGGACTATGTTGAAAAATAAATGTGCTAGGTTTTCTAAAAATGACTCCTTCTACCTTAGGGCACGAACTTATCAATTACCCCTCATATGCTGGTAATATTCAACCTGTTTCTGACTCCGATATGTCTCTACCAAAGGAGGTGTGAGGCGCTCCTTCCCTCCACTAGCCTGCAGGTCACCCTTGGGCAAGGTGTAGCCCCTGCTTAACCACCCCCACCCCCCGATCAGGGTTTCGTGAAGCCATGGGAGCAGGTGGTGGGTGATCGAATGAGCAGATGATGCACATCACAAGTCCTGGCTCTGTGATCACTGACGCCAGGCAGACAATCTCTGAAGAGTATTGATAATGGCTGGGGTCACCCGTCTTGTAAAGACACTGCCCAGAAGGTGGCAATGGCAAAGCACTTCTGAAGAAAAATTTGCCAAGAACAATCATGGTCGTGGGGAGACAATGATCGCCTATGTCATACAACAAGGCACATCAAAACATACAGAGAAATGTATTGCTTTGCGTCAACAACCAACTCAGTCTGAGGACGTACTGGGGGCGTGTTACCACACTTCTTGCCCTTTGGAATGTGGGAGGAAAATGGACAGACAAACTCACTACAAACAGCAGGGGGAACTGAACCCAAATTGGTGAACTGGTGCTGTGAGAAGTGTGCTAACTGTCACACTGCCAAGTTGCACAATTAAACTGCGGGAGGAACTCAGTAGGTCAAGCAGAATCTTTGGTGAGTGTCAGACCTTCTCCCACTGGCACTTCCCAGCCTGAACGTGCAGGCATGTCTCAGTCTCCTCCCAGAAAATAGATTGCACCTGCCGCTCATTCCAGACTCATCACCTGCAGCCTATTTAAACCCAGTTCTCATCCACAGTCCCTGTTCACTCACTGAACCGGCTGGCCTTAACCAGTTGCTCCAAACCTTCACTCTCCCTGCCTAAAGTTTACCTTAAACACAAGAGATTCCACGGATGCCGGAAATCCAGGGCAACACACAAAAAGTGCTGGAGGAACTCAGCAGGTCACGCAGCATCTTTGGAAATAAATAAATGGTTGACGTTTCAGGCCAAGACCCTTCTTCAGGACTGCAGAGGAAGGGAGAAGATGCCAAAATAATCACAGAGGAGGAGCAGATAGAGAGGGTCTCACTGAACTCCCATCGAAGAGAAGATTTAAACTCCTTCAGGGTAGCCGTCCCTCAAAGAGGCTTTGCGGTGCAGCAGCAAATGTCTGTTCTGATTAGTTTCTGTTCTCTCTTACTTTGTGGCTCCTTGTGGCTTGTTATTTTCCGGTCCATTATTAAAGTTATCATTTAACACTGAATTAGCTCCACTGCTCTGTTAATGGGCCAAGCCTCCTCTACGTTTCCTGACAGTGGGTGGGGCGGTGAGGGAAGGTCAGCATTATGATGCCTCTCAACCCATGCAGTTCGTCTCGGAGGTCATTTTATTTTCCTCCAGAGTCCAGGGCGTGCAGCTTCCACTAAACTCAGCTGCCCCAGGTTCTTCCTCACACTCAGACCCAATCAGCAATCACTCTTGTGGTCACTGACTTGTAATGGTTCCCCAATAATCATTGCTTCCATTTAAAAAAAAATTTTTAATTAAAAATTTTAAAGTTTAGCAATAGGCTACATCTTGGCATTCAAAACTAATCGATAAGTTTCAAGGCTTAACCCTCAATGCCTCCATGTGCAATTGGATCCTTGATTTCCTCACTCGCAGACCCCCAATCAGTTCGGATTGGCAACATCTCCTCCATGATTTCCAATGGCGCTGGTGCACCACAAGGCTAATCTTCTCGCTTTACACTTCTGACTGTGTGGCTAAGCACAGCTCCAATGACATATTCAACTTTGCTGATGACACCACTGTCATTGGCTGAATCAAAGGTGGTGATGAATCAGCATACAGGAGGGAGATTGAAAATCTGACTGAATGGCGTGACAACTACAACCATCCACTCAGTGTCAGCAAGACCAAGGAACTAATATTATATCGCCAAGGTTGCATCACAACCTGGTATGGAAACACCAATGCCCTTGAACCCAACAGCCCGGTCAATCACGTGTAAAGCTCTCCCGACCATTGAGCACGTCTACACGGAGCGCTGCCGCAGGAAAGCGTCATCCATCATCAGGAACACCCCCCACTCAGATCATGCTCTCTTCCTATTGCAGAAATCAGGGAGGAGGTACAGGAGCCTCAGCACTCACACCACCAGGTTCAGGAACAGTTATTACCCCTCAACCATCAGGCTCTTGAACCAGAGGGAGTAACTTCACTCAACTCCACTTGCCCCATCACTGAACTGTTCCCTCAACCTATGGTCTCACTTTCAAGGACTCTTCATCTCCTGTTCTTAATATTTGTTGCTTATTTAGTATTATTATTATTAGTATTATTATTATTATTATTATTATTTCTTTTTGTACTTGCATAGTCTGTTGACTTTTGCACATTGGTTGAACACCCAAGTTGGTATGATCTTTCATTGATTCTATTATGGACTTATTGCATAAGCCCACAATTTAATGAATCTCAGGTTGTATATGGTGACGTATATGAGAATAAATTTACTTTGAACTTTTGATCTTTGTAAAATTCTCTTTCTTCTCTTTGAATCTTTGCATAATCTCTCTCCTTGCTATATATCTGCATCCCAATCCACTATAGAACGGAGAACACAGAACATAGAACACTACAGTACAGTACAGACCCTTTGGCCCACCTTCTAACCTAACCCCTCCCACATATTCCTCCATTTTTCTTTCATCCAAGTCCGTATCTAAGAGTCTCTTAAAAGTCCCTAATGTATCTGCTTCTACCACCACCCCTGGCAGGGCGTTCCACACAGCCCTACTCTTTGTATAAAAAAACTTCTTCTGACACCCCCCCCTATACTTTCCTCCAATCACCTTAGAGTTCTGCTGTCTTGTATTAGCCATTTCCACCCTGGGAAAGAGTCGCTGACTCTCCGCTCGAATTCTTATCATCTTGTACATCTCTGTCAAGTGACCTCGCACTCCAAAGAGAAAAGCCCTAGCTCGCTCAACCTATCCTCATAACCTCTAATTCAGGTCACCTCCTGGTAAATCTCTTCCACACCCACTCTAAAGCCTCCACTAATCCTTCCTAGAATGAGGCGACCAGAACTGAACACAATTTTCCAACTGTGGCCTGATGTGTTTTATAGAGCTGCAACATTCCCTTGCAGTTTTTGAACAATATAGCCCTCCAAGATTTCTCCTCCCTCTCAAATTCCTCTTGATATCCTGAAATTTAATCACTCCACACTGGTGGCCCAAGGTTTGGCAAATGCCTCACTAACCCTCCGTAGCTGAGGCCTGCAACATCGGCACCTGCCTCAGCATTGAACTGGTTTCGTGTCTGTGGGCTCACTTTTGGCAATTCTGCAACTCATGTTCTGTCTGTTATTTGTATGATTATTTATCGTTTGCATGATTGATTTTTTTTGGGGGGTGTCAACCACACTGGGTGTTTGACGGTCTTTGTTGTGTGAGTTTTTTCTTATTGATTCTATTGTGTTTCTTTATTTTGTGGCTGCCTGCAAGAAGATGAACCCCAAGGTTGTATATAATGTACGTAGTTTGATAATAAACTTTAAATGCCTCCAACTATCCACATCTCCTTCATAACCGACCCCTTAAAATCTCATGGCCCTGGTCCTTACAGTTTCATGTGGCAGTGTCAGAATTTGCTGAGTAATCACTTTCAGAGGCCACATGACCTATCTTACGGTAAATGTGCTTTATAAATCCAAGGTTTAACTGCAAAAGAGCAACACACAATGTGCAGGAGGAACTCAGCAGATCAGGCAGGCAGCCAGGGAAATGGACAGTCAACATTTCAGGTCGAGATCCTTCATCAGGACTGTGTCTAAGCTCCTTGCAAATCTCTGTAAGCCCAGTCATCATAGAGTCCAGAACAACGCTTATAGGAAAGGAAAGCTCTGCAGATGCTGGAAGTCGTAAACAAAATTCCGGGAACATTTCAATGGATTAAAGGCACCAGGAATCTTCCTTCAGGTAGCTTCTACCCCCTGTGTCCAACTCTTTTCCCAGCACTTGACTTGTTTGTAAGTAACCTCTGCTTTTCCCACATCTGATAAAATCATATTAACCTGAAAAGAAACTTTGTTTCCCCCTCTACAGATGCTGCCTGACCTGCTGGGCAATTCCAGCGTTTTGTTTCTGATCTCCAACAGGGAGATGAGAAGGCAGCTGAGCACTGTGTTATCGTCAGAGAAGAATCTACCTGACCTTGAGGCAAAGCAGCAGCCTGGAACACTGCCCAAGGACACTTACACAATTACGCATGACTATCCACCCCATAGGTTAAGGATGGGTTTGGGCATTGTTCCAATGCCAAGTCCATAATAACACTGTTGTGATGCCCTGGGGTTGATTTAATTGGTTTCTAACCAATATAAACATCCAGTCACAGAGCTATAGAATCATCAAGCTCTACAGCACAGAAACAGGCTCTTCATCCCATCTAAACTGCACCTAGCCCCATCAGACCATAACCCTCCATACCTCTCCCATCCATGTACTTCTACTTCTATCCAAATTTCTATTAAATATTGAAATCGAACCCCCATACCACACTTCTGCTGGCAGCTCGTTCCACAACCTCACCACCATTTGAGTGAAGAATTCCCCCCCTCATGTTCCCCTTAAACATTTCACCTTTCACCCTTAACCCATGACCTCTAGTTTTAGTCTCACCCTATGTCAGTGGAAAAAGCCTGCTTGCATTTACCCTATCTATACGGCTCATAATTTTATATGCATCAATTAAACTTCCCCTCATTCTCCTACAATTTGGGGAATAAAGTCCTAACCCATTCAACCTTTCCTCAATTCCTAGCAACATCTCTGCAGTCTAGCAATCCTACTGATATCTCTCCTGTGGGCAGATGACCGGAACTGCACACAGTACTTCAAATTAGGCCTCACTAAAGTCTTATACAATTGCAACATGACTTCCCAATTCCTGTACTTTGGCTTATGAAAGTCCATTGTGTCAAAAGTTCTGTTTATGACCCTATCTACCTATGACTGGTGGTATAGTGGCATCTGCACCGGACTTTGGAGTGAGTGGTCACGGGTTCGAATCCAGCCGGCCCCCTGCATGTCTTTCACCCATGCTGGGTTGAGCGACAAACTAGCAACTCGGCCTTGTAAAACAGACAAAAACAAAGAAATGGCAAAGTTGCCACTTGATACGCCATACAAGGCATGGGGAGGAGCCTTACCTTTTTTTTACCTCCCTATAACACCACTTTCAAGGAATTATGGATCAGCATTCCCAGATCCCTCAGTTCTACCACACTCCTTAGTGCCTTACCACTTACTGTGTAAGACTTACCCTGGTTTCTCCTCCCAAAGTGAACTCCTCACATTTGTCTGCATTAAATTCCATCTGCCATTTTTCAGCCCGTTGGTCCAGCTAGTCCTTGACATAAGACAGCCTTGATTCCTCTGATTTAGATTTAGTGGGTCGCCTTAATGATGCATTCAGCTAAAAGCGGGCTTTTTATAAAGTAAAAGATGAAAATTAAATTTATTTGTCGCTTATACATCGAACTTGCTGCCCATTACACCACTGGTTCTGGCAGCACTGAACGTCCTCCCTCCCTGTCTGTCCTTGGCCAATTTTGGTCTTGTTCTTGGCAGTGTTCGGGGCTTACTTCACGTCAGTAGCTTCCTCTTGGTTTTCACTACTGTCGGTCATCCAAGTCCCGGGTGGAGACTCAGGTGTACCATCACACTCAGATGTAGAAGGATTCTTCACTGCTGTTTTTGACCATTCAGGGCTATTAGCTGAGCTGAGCCCCCGAACCCGGAGGGTTCGTGGACCACTCTCAGTCTGACCTCTACCCTTTGACCTGTTTGGCTTGGGTGACCCTACCAAGAGTCAAAGAGCAAGCCCTGACTGTAGCCAGCACAGCCCACTGGATCATTGAGGTGCACAAGCCTTCAAACCCTACGTCAAGGTTGTGGTTCTCTTGGAGGATGTACATCAAAACATACTGTGGAATGCGATGGAATGTGGAATGCACCAAGGACCAAGATTGCATGCCCACAACTTACAAGCCTTACTGTACAGCTTTAGAATGTAGGAGGAAACTGGACCACCCAGGGGAAACCCACATGGTCACCCAAACTCCTTACAGGCAGAGGCAGGATTTGAACCCGGGTCACTGGTACCGTACAGCGTTATGCTAACCACTACACTACCATTCAGGTCACCCCCTGGAATGCAGCTGTCCAAGTCTTTAAACGAGGCCTGAAATCAAGCAATCTGAACAATCACCAGCAAGTTAGTGGTGAGAAATTGCTGTTTGATACTTTTATCAACTCTGAGTGGACGGTAGGGAGGTGTTAAGTGGCCAGGTTTGACATCATTGACTTTTACGACCGGAACAAAGCCAGTTTTCACTTTGAGGGGTAGATGTTAGACACCATGAAAAGGGGCAACTGCACCCTGCTCCCCTACCCCCACCTAGCCCAGTACAAAGATAAGTTTGGAAGGGCACCTCAGGAACAGTGTCAGGGGTAAATAAAAATGAGCTCACCTGCTAAAGAGGTAAAGCACCATGCAATAGGCAGATGCAAGCTATCCCACGTTAAGCAGATGAAACCTCTGCTCATCCCTTAGTGCGGTCCGTGCAACCATGAAGCACCCATTGACACAAACCCCTTCATTTATGACCCGTACCTTCTCGTCATCTACCCACTGGATCTACCACTCAACCAATTCCATAAATATGGAATCGTCCTTTGATCTTTAGCACATAAAATGTCGTATAGAGTTGGGTCAAGCAGTCCTCTGCTTCTGAAAGGATCTCAGTATGATGTCTGCTGTGTCTCACTTTCTCGAATAAAGACATTACTTCGTAACCACCAGCTAAGTCTCTCCACTGACTCTGTTCACATGACAACAGGAACCAGTGACAACTCTATGTAAAAGGAGGCAATGACCAAACATCTAAGATTTCCTAATAAGCAATGACTGTTTTCACCTTCACTGGCCCTTTGAAGGACTGCTGAAGGGTCCTATTGAAGAGTCTTGGTCCAAAGTGTCAACTGTTTATTCCTCTCCGTAGATGCTGCCTGACATGCTGAGTTCCTCCAGCATTTTGTGTGTGTTGCTCAAGGTTTCCAGCATCTTCAGAATCTCTTGTACCTCATTATAAAGAGGTTGGGATTTAGGCAGTGTTTGAAGCAGTCCATGCTTCCTTACAGCTAAGATTAGACAGCGCGTTGATAAGCGTTGAACAAGCGCTTTTTCACCCAGAGAGTGGTGGATATGTGGAATGCTCTGCCTCAGAAGGCAGTGGAGACCAATTCTCAGGATGCTTTCAAGAAAGAGTTAGATAAAGATAGTGGAGTCAAGGGATAAGGGGAGAAGGCAGGAACAGGGTGCTGATTGTGGATGATCAGCCATGATCACAGTGGATGGCCTACTCCTATTGTCTATTGTCTATTGCCTAATATTTTCACCATTATGTTGCACCACGCCCTTCTCCAGCTGGAGAGAATTCAGCCAACCTGCCTTGTCATCATCTAAACACACTGACCTAACCAGGGGCTCCAGAGTGAGGTGTGTGCTAACGTTTGTTCTCTGAGTGCGGGTTATCAGTGGCTACAGCCAAACATTGAGAGGATTCAGGCATGAGAAACTCTTTAGAAAATCTCTGGCACTCACCCATCAGTGGCCATTTTATTAGGTACACCTGTGACCAGCTCATTATTGGAAATACCCCATCAGCCAATCATGTGGCAGCATCTCAATGCATAAAACCATGCAGATGTGGTCAAGAGGTTCAGTTGTTGTTCAGACCAAACATCAGAATGGGGAAGAAATGTGATCTAAGTGACTTTGACTGTGGAGTGATTGCTGGTGACAGACGGGGTGGTTTAGAGTATTTCCAAAACTGCTGATCTCCTGGGATTTTCATGCACAACAGTCTCTAGAGTGTACAGAAAATAGTGTGAAAAACAAAAAAAAAATCCAGTGAGGGGCAGTTGTGGGTGAAAATGCCTCGTTAATGAGAGAGGTCGGAGGGGAATGGCCGGGCTGGTTCAAGCTGACAGGAAGGCAACAGTAACTCAAATAGCCACATGTTATAACAGTGGTGTGCAGAAGAGCATCTCTGAATGCACAACGTGTTGAATATTGAAGTGGATGGGCTACAGCAGCAGAAGACCATGAATGTACACTCAGTGGCTACTTTATTAGGTACAGGAGCTACCTAACTCAGTGGCCACTGTGTGTTATTCTTTAAAATTATCTTGCAGGAAGCAACTCAGTTCTTGACACGATAGTTACCCCTTTGTGTCTTAACCTGTGAACCCCTGTTTGCTGGGTTGCTAGACCCATTCGAACGAGCGAATAGTTAATGACTTCATTCCTTGGAATGCAGAAGATTGAGGGGACATTTGATACAAGTACAGGAAATTATGAGGGGTGCAGATAAAGTAAATGTAAGCAGGCTTTTTCACTGAGGTTGTGGCGGGTGGGGGGGGTGGGGGGGAGACTACAGCCAGAAGTCATGGGTGAAAGGTGAAAGGTGAAAAGTTTAGCAGAACAAGAAGGGGAAACTTCTTCACTCGGAGGGTTCATGTGAGTGTGGAATGAGCTGCCAACACAAGTGCATGCAAGCTTGATTTCAACGTTTAAGAGAAGTTTGGATGGTTGGGGTATGGAGGGCTATGGTCCTGGTGCAGTTTGAAGGAGTAGGCAGTTTAAATAGGTTGGCACAGACCAGATGAGCTGAAGGGCCTGTTTCTGTGCTGTACTTTTCTAGGACTCTGTGACTCTAATGCAAATTCTACCAGTGGCATAACTCAATGAGCCACCGACTCCTCGACCTGTCTGTGTGAGGCCTCCCTTCCTCCGGTTCTCACACCCCAGGTTTTGTGGATTGCAGTGTTCTGTGTAGCTCTGCTGAGCACGGTGTGCATGCTACGTTGGCACGAGGAAGCGCGATGAGACTTGCGGGCTGCCCCCAGCATGCCCCCGGGTGTGTTGGTTGTTAACGCAAACGACACATCTCACTGTACGCTTCGATGACCGCATGATAAATAGATCTGAGTCTTGAATCTTGACCACTGAGAATTGGTGAGTGGCAGAATCGGAGGGGGGGAAGGCATGGATGGGAACGTTGTGAGAATCAAAAGGAGTTAATATACTGTATGAGAAGTGTTAGTAGGCTGATGGTTGGTGTGGACTCGATGGGCTGCATTTCACACCACAGACAGCACATTCTATCACCGTAGACTAGGCTGAACTACTAGAAATCACAGGTACAAAGGGACTTGGGAGTCCTCGCGCACAATTCCCTAAACGTTAACCTGCTGGTTGAGTTGGTGGTGAGGAAGGCAAATGTAATGTTAGCATTCATTTCGAGAGGACTGGAATACAAAAGCGAGGCTGCAATGCTGAGGCTTCATAAAGTATTGGACAGACCACACTTGGAGTATTTGTGAGCACTTTTGGGCCTCTATCTAAGAAAAGGTGTGCTAGCATTGGAGACAGTCCAGTTGAGGTTCACAAGAATGATTCTGGGTGCTAAAGGGTTAACATGTGAGGAGTGTTTGATGACTCTGGGCCTGTACTTGCTGGAGTTTAGAAGAATGGAGGGTTGGGGGATATCTCATTGAAACCTATGGAATATTGAAAGTTTTGGATACATTGGATGTGGAGAGGATGTTCCTTATTGTGGGAGAGTCGAGGACCAGAGGGGACAGCCTCAGAAGAGAAGGACGTCCATTTAGAACAGAGATGAGGAGGAACTTCTTTAGCCAGACATTGACAAATGTGTGGAATTCATTGCCACAGACGGCTTGGAGGCCAAACCACTGGGTACATTTAAGGCAGTGGGCACTAGATTCTTGATTAGTCAGGGTGTCAAAGGTTACGGGGAGAAGGCAGGAGAATGGGGTTGAGGGAGATAATAAATCAGCCGTGATGAAATGGCAGGCCGTTCTCAATGGCCTAATTCTGCTCCTGTGTCTTATGGTCATTCATCCTATTCCTTGGATAGCAGAAATATTCTAAATTGCCAGGCAAACTGCGGTGTTGTACATGGAGAAATAGTTGTGACCAGAGATAACAATGACCAGCCCTCCCCCCCCCCAAAAAAGATATTTATCCTGTAGCCGTCCAATCAAATCCTAGTAATATTGGAGCCTACACTACAATGATGTTGCTGGACTTGAGAACCTGAGTTACAGAGAAAGGTTGAATAGATTATGCCCTGGAACGCAGGAGATTGAGGGGAGATCTTACAGAGGTGTATAGATTGGTTGAACACAAGCAGGCTTTTTCCACTGAGGTTGGGTGAGACTAGAACCAGCGGCCTTAGGTATGGGATTAAAGGTGAAATATTTAAGGGGTCTCTGTGGCAGGTTCTTCGCTCAGAGGGTGGTGAGAGTGTGGAATGAGCTGCCAGTGGAAGTGGTGGGTGCAAAGTCGATTTCTTTTAAGAGAAATTTGGATAGATAGATGGATGGAAGGGGTTTGAATTAATATGCTTTGGGTGCAGGTCGATGGGACTAGACAGAAGACCAGTTCAGCATGGACTAGATGGGCCAAAGGCCCTGTTTCTGTCCTGTAGTACTCTATAACTACAATTCTGTAATAGAATCTGTATAAAAACCTCAATTAGCTCAAGTCTCAGCGGGATGTGACACGTTCTATTGCTTCTCTCCTAGGAAGGTTTACTTTGTCTGAAGGCAAAATCAGGCCACATTCAGAATGAAATTCAAAATGGCCCACTGATTAAAATTTTCCGCACAGGTGTTTCCGGAAAATTCCTCCCGCAATTAGGAAAGAAAACAAAATAAAACACCACTGAATTGTAATGTGGTGGCGTGTATACCGTGTGATGTGGGCGCCACTGTAGCGTATCGGTTAGCGCGACGCTATTACAGTGCAGGCTGTCAGGGTTCAGAGTTCAATCCCGGCATCCTCTGTAAAGGGATCTGTATGTCCTCCCAACGGAATGTGTGGGTTTCCCTGAGGTGCTCCAGTTTCCTCCCACAGTCCAAAGGCATAGCGGGTAGGTTAATTAGTCATTGTAAATTGTCCCATGATTAGGTTAGGGTTAAATTGGGGAATGTCTGGGGTGAAGGGCTCAAAGGGCCTTTTCCGTGCTGTATCTCTAAATAAATAAAAACATAAAAATAAATAAGTATAAGATTTATTTCCTTCTTTGAAGAACTTTCTTTTGGAATGTAGAAGATTGAAAGGAGATTTGACAGAGGTTTACAAAATTATGAAGGGTATGGACAGGGTAAATACAAGCAGGCTTTTTCCACTGAGGTCACAGGTTAAGGGTGAAGGTGAAAAGTTTAAGAGGAACATGAGGGGAAACTTCGTCATTCAAAGGGTTGTGAGAGTGCAGAACGAGCTGCCAGTGCAATTGGTGCGTGTGAGCTCAA
This sequence comes from Hypanus sabinus, assembly GCF_030144855.1. Classification (NCBI taxonomy): domain Eukaryota; kingdom Metazoa; phylum Chordata; class Chondrichthyes; order Myliobatiformes; family Dasyatidae; genus Hypanus; species Hypanus sabinus. Next base: position 5,030,316 of record NC_082734.1, on the reverse strand, counting down.
TTTCAACACTTAAGAGAAGTTTGGATAGGTACGTGGCTGGTTGGGGTATTGATGCTCTATCAACTCTAGGAGACTGGAAGTAGAGTAAATAACGATAGGCTTTTACTAACAGCGAAAATGGAGCACGACCATGTTGGATGACTGAGGGAGGAGCAGTGCCCCAATCACCTTTATACAGGGGTCTGTGGGAGGAGCCACAGGAGCAGTCAGACAGATATACATGGTTTACCACAGGTATGTAGTGTGCAGGTTGATGGGAGTAGGAACGTTAAATGGTTTGGCTTAGACGAGGTGGGCCGAAGGGCCTGTTTCTGATCTGTACTTTTCTATGACTGTGCCCCTTGGATAATGGAGACTGTGAGTCTCACATACCTGCTTAACAATAGCGGTAACACTTCCAACAAATTAATGCTATCTGAAATCCTCCCAGGAAATGACACCGCATAGATTAAATTCATAGTAAAACTCACCTGACACCATTCCACCAAATATTCTAACGGTACAATGAAATAATTTATATCTGCGTGGATGTGCAGCTCCAACAAAACTCAGGAAACTCGACACTAAGACAAAACAGCCACTTGGTTAGGCTCCCCGTGCCCCGTGCTAAACATTCACTCCCTTGCCTTTACCATCTACAAAACCCACTGTAAGCAACTCATCAAGGCCTCTTCGGGACAACCTCAAAGGACAGAGGAAGAAGGTCAACAAGAACTCAGCGATTTCCATTTGCACACCAATCTGCCTCGGAAATAAATCGCCTCCCTTCAAAGGAGTGTCATGGTGGTGTAGCGGTTAGCACAACGCTTTACAGTACAGGCGACCCAGGTTCAATTCCCATTACTGCCTGTAAGGAGTTTGTACGCTCTCCCCATGAGCACGTGGGTTTCCTCTGGGTGCTCTGGTTTCTTCCTACAGCCCGGTAAAGGCGTACCAGTTGGCAGTTTAATTGGTCATTGTAAATTATCCCATGATTAGGCTGGGATTAAATTGGGCAGTGGCTGGGCGGCAGGACTCAAGAGTCCGAGAGGGACTATTCCACACTGCTTATAAGGAGAGGGAAACCAGGAGTCCGTGAGCCAGTCCTCACTGGAGGATCGGAGGCGGAGAGGGTCAGCAACTCTAAATTTTTGGAGTCTTAATATTTCAGAGAACCTGTCCTGGGCCCAGCACACAAGTGCAATTATGAAGAAAGCATGGCAGTGCCTCTCCTTCCTATGGGGATTGGCATGACATCTAAAACTTTGATACACTTGTATAGGTGTGTGGTGGAGAGTGTACTGACTGGCTGCATCACAGCCTGGTACGGGAACACCAATGTCCATGAATGGAAAATCCGACAAAAGATAGTGGATTCATCCCAGTACTTCACGGGTAAAGTCCTCTCGACCACTGAGCACGTCTACATGAAACACTATTGCAGGAAAGCAGCATCAATCATCAGAGATCCTCACTACCTAGCCCAGGGGTCGGCAACCCGCGGCTCTGGAGCCGCATTCGACTCTTTCATCTCTGTGCTGCGGCTCCCCATGGTTTGTTAGTTTTTGAAATGTAATTCGAAATTTGAAGATTATGGTGATCTTGTACAATCTAAAAACAGTGTGGAGACCCCATTTCCTGGCACATCCGAACCGGCTCACAATTAGCCACCGTTCCGGCTAAGGGAGATAGCCTACGGGGGTTTGTGAGTACGTGTCTTTTGGAGCATCCGCGCCCATGGGGACGGGTTGAGGGAGGCTTTAAATCAAGGCTGTTTAGTTCGAATGAAGTTATCTTTGACTGCAGTGTCGTTATTTTAGTGCTGCGTGTAGCACACCGCTACAACGTGTTTTTTTTATCGCTATTAATATACGTCACCACTGCCAATGCCTGACACCCGCCAGTGCGCGCTTTCTTTTAACTCTTCGATCCAAGGTAGGCTACCTATGGAGTAACCTTCAACCCAACGTCTTTTTTCGGAGTTCAAAATGTTTTTGTTGCATGCAGAAATGTAATTTCGTTTTCTCTGCAGGAGTTCATCAATTTCATAAATGCAACACATTATAGTTTGTTTATACATAGCATAAAGGCAAAAATAACCATTGTATGCAGTGTTATTTCATTTTAAATGTCAAATGGGTTTTGTGGCTCCCAGTGTTTTCTTTTCTGTGGGAAATGGGTCCATATTGGCTCTTTCAGTGGTAAACGTTGCCGACCCCTGACCTAGCCCAGGCTCTTCTCTCACTGCTGCCATCAGGTAGAAGGTACAGGAGCCTCAGGACTCACACCACCAGGTTCAGGAACAGTTATTGCCCCTCAAGCATCAGGCTCTTGAGCAAATGGAGATAGCTACACTCACTTGCCCATACATTGAGATGTTCCCACAACCAATGATCTCACTTTAAGGACTCTTCATCTCATTATCTCATGCTCTCATTATTTATTGCTATTTATTTAGATTTGCATTTGCAGAGTTTGTTGTCTTCTGCACTCTAGTTGATCTTTCATTAATCTGTTATGGTTACTGGTCTTTAGATTTGCTGAGTATTCCCGCAGGAAAATGAATCTCAAGGTTGTATATGTAAGCTCTGAAACAAGTAAATAAGTTACCCTTTCATCTGACTCTTTATATCGTGTCTTTCTACACTTCTCACCACCTCAGCAAAACAGCCAGCATTATCAAAGACCCCAGCCACACCAGACATTCCCTCTTCTCCACTCTCCCATCAGGCAGAGATACAAAAGTCTGAAAGCACAAACCACCAGGCTTAAGGACAGCTTCTGTCCCACTGGTAAATAGTTTCCTCGCACGATGAGATGGAATCTTGACCTCACAGTCTACCTCGTTATGATCTTGCACATTATTGTTCATCCGCACTGCGCTTTCTCTGTAGCTGTTACACTTTATTCTGCTTCAGCGCACTGTGTAACGAATTGTTCTGTACGAACGGTATGCAAGACAAACTTTTCATTGTATCTCGGTACACGTGACAGTAATTACTAAACACTTCCCAATTACCAATCGCCTTCCATCTGAAAGCACCATGGGGTCACCTTCACCCGTGACCACAGCAGAAGAAGTCACCTTCTCCAGGGCAGTTACGAATCAGCCAGAGACATCAACACACCCATACCCACTCCAAAGTGTCGGTCCATGGCCTCCTCTTGTGCCAAGATGAGGCCACCCTCAGGGTGAAGCAGCAACACCTTATATTCCAACTGGATAGCCTCCAACCTGATGGCAAGAATATCGCTTTCTCCTTCTGGTGAACAAATCCCATCCACCTCCCCCACCCCACCCTGCCCTCTATTCCCCACTCTGACCTCTTATTTCTTCTCACCTGCCTACTACTTCCTCAGTGTCCCCTAGTCCTTTCCTTTCTCCTCTCCTACCAGATTCCTTCTTCTCCAGCCTTTAACCTTTCCCACTCACCTGGCTTCACTTATCACCTTCCAACTGGCCTCCTTTCTCCCCCCCCCCCACCTCTTTATTCCAGCATCCGCGCCGGCCTCCACCCTTCCCTTTCCAGTCCTGAGGAGGGTCTCGGCCCAAAACGTTGACTGTTTATTCATTTCCATACATGCAGCCTATCCAGCTGATCTCCCCCAGCATTTTCTGTGTGTTGCTTTGAATTACCAGCATCAGCTGGTATCCCCTATCCAACACACGATCAGTCTCTGTTTTCAAAACATTAATAATGGCTTTATTTAGTTTAGAGATACAACATGGAATAGGTCCTTCCAGCCCTTCGATCTGCACTGTCCAGCAAACCACCCCCCCCCCCAACAACCCTGATTTAACCCTAGCCTAAACACGGGACAATTTACAATGACCAATTAATCTGGTACGTCTTTGGCCTGTGGGAGGAAACCAGAGCACCCGGAGACGTACAGAGACTCCTTGAACTCCGAACTCTGAGGCCCCAAACTTTAATAGCTTTGCGCCAACCGCTACATTACCATGGCGCCCAAACTCAAGTGGATATAAACCCAGCCAACTCGATCCTCATTCCAGGAATCAGTCAAGGGGATCTTTGTTACACTCTTTTTCAGGTGTGCTACACTTCCTTAAACATCCTTCATTAATCTCGAAGACCAAAACTCTACATTGTAATCCAGGTTTGCTCACATCAAACTCATATATCGGCTCCATCAATATATCTTTACGCCAACACTCCAAAGCTCTTGAAGTAAAAGTTAACATGCCACTTGTCTTTCTCGTCGTCTGCTGTACCTTGAAATATTAACATGTTGCGATTCCACACACCTGCAGTGCTTTAACTAGCGGCGGTATGGCAGCATGGCGGTTAGCGTAATGCTATTACAGGAATTTGTACATTCCCCCCTTGATTGCATTTCCTCCGGGTGCTCTGGTTTCCCCCCACTTTCCAAAGACAAACAGGTTAGTAGGTTAACTGTCACTGAGCAGCGTGGGCTCGTTGGGCCAGAAGCATCTGTTAATATGTTGTATCTCTAAATAAATACCAACACCTCCCATCTCTTGTCAGTTTAAACTATTCACCTTATCTACTTTTCTAACTGTGGCTTCACCCACGCTTGTTCATACAGTAGTTAACGTCAAGGGCCTCCTTTGGTCAGGGTTGACCCTGGATGTTGCGTATCAGTTGTCTACGTTGTATACGCAAGCCAGTACAACATGGAGATCAAGCCCACGCAGCAGGCTCCCCCTCGCCACACAGCGGATGAATCCAAAGGAACGGCAGAGGCCGATACAGTTAGGCACCTGCGCAGGAGTCGCCAGTCAGCACTGAACTCAACGTCAGGATTTTTCCTCAGGGTTTACTCCCAAAGCCTTCCTCATGAGGGGATGCAGCCGCGAGGCAGCGGAGGCTTAAGATCAGTTTTCCTTCTCCTAGATGACCTGCCGACCACGGCGGACGAGCCCCATCTACCCAAAGGCTCCAGGAACCCACCTTTGCCCCTCCTCCTGTCAATCAAAATGGTTCCGCCGGATTAGTAGCTAAGCTATCCATGAAGGCCAAGAGCTGGACTTGGCTGTCAGAGACTATTTGAGGTGCAGCTCATTAGGAGAATTTAATAGGCAGTGGGAGTTTATTCCAATACCACCCCCAGCTATAAAAACCTTCAAGCACTAAGGTTAGGATTAGGGCTGACAGGAAGGTGACAGTAACTCGAATAACCACACGTTACGACAGTGGTGTGCAGAAGAGCATCTCTGAATGCACAACACGTCGAACCTTGAAGTGGACGGGCTACAGCAGCAGAAGACCACGAGCGTACTGTCAGTAGCGAATAAAGTGTGTTTTTCTAGAAGGTGATCTTGCAGCAGGTAACTCAATTCTGGACTCTGTAAAGCAGCTACCTCTTCTGTGTGAGGAAGTGCCTTCTCCTTTGAACACCCTATCACCAGAGGCCCAGCGTGCTGAATTGCTGCCTCCCACGGTCTATACGGCAGCTCACTTTTACTCACTCACCCTGTTTGTTACCACTGTCTCTATACCTCTGCTGCCTCTTTGCCTTCTCCCAGCTGCCCCTCTTCCCACTAAGCATTGTATCGTCAGCCCACTCGGACAGATTTCACTCAACCCCCTCAGTGAAGTCATCAACATCGACTGCAAAGCTGAGATCCATCACCAGTCTTAACAGCACTCCATTAAATATAGTGTCTATCCCACGCTGTGCTTTCTATCCATTAACCAATCCTGAATCCATATTACCTAATCCTTAAACTCGTTTTTGTGTAATAACATTTTATGTGATAAATCAGCAAATATTTTTCAAAAATGCAGATAGGACTAGGCTCCCATCAATGTTCTCTGCAAGTTGGAACTTTAAACTACTCAAAATAGCTTTCTAATTCATATACAGTATCTACTCTCAGTAGCCCTTCGTCAGGTACACCAGTACACCTGCTCATTAACGCAATTATCTAATCAGCCAACCTTGTGGCAGCAGCTCAGCGCATAAAAGCATGTGGACATGGTCAAGAGGTTCCGTTGTTGTTCAGGTCAAACGTCAGAATGGCGAAGCCGAATGACTTTGACCGTGGAATGATTGTCGGTGCCAGATGGGGTGGTTTGAGTATCTCAGAAACTGCTGGGATTTTCACGTACAGCAGTATCTAGAGTTACAGAGTATGGTGTGAAAGCAAAAAAAAAAGAAAGCCAGTGAGTGGCAGTTCTGTGGGTGAAAATGCCAGAGAGGTAAAAGGAAGATGACTGGTTCAAGCTGACAGGAAGGTGACAGTAACTCAGATAACCACACGTTACAACATTGGTGTGCAGAAGAGCATTTCTGAATGCACATCACGTTGAACCTTGAAGTGGACGGGCTACAGCAGCAGAAGACCATGAACATACACTCAGTGGCCACTGAATGTACGTTGAGCCACCACCATGACCTTGTGATTTTGTAAACCCACATCCACCATGCCTCTAAAAGCTGAGTCTAGCATTAGTGCTTACCTCAGGCTAACTGACCAATTATTTCGAACTTCCATTGATACTCAAAGTTCTCATGCAAGTTGATAGGGTTGTTGCGAAGGTGTATGGCATGTTGACCTTCATTAGGTAAGGTTGCAGCTCTATAACGCTCTGGTCAGACCACACTTGGGAGTATTGTGTTCAGTTCTGGTCTCCTCATTACAGGAAGGATGTGGAAAGATTAGAGAGGGTGCAGAGGAGATTGACCAGGATGCTGCCTGGGTTAGAGAGGGTGCAGAGGAGATTGACCAGGATTCTGCCTGGATTAGAGAGGGTGCAGAGGAGATTCACCAGGATGCTGTCTGGATTGGAGAGGGTGCAGAGGAGATTCACCAGGATGCTGCCTGGATTAGACAGGGTGCAGAGGAGATTCACCAGGATGCTGTCTGGATTAGAGAGGGTGCAGAGGAGATTTACCAGGATGCTGCCTGGATTAGAGTGGGTGCAGAGGAGATTGACCAGGATGCTGCCTGGATTAGAGAGGGTGCAGAGGAGATTGACCAGGATGCTGCCTGGATCAGAGAGGGTGCAGAGGAGATTCACCAGGATGCTGTCTGGATTAGAGAGGGTGCAGAGGAGATTCACCAGGATGCTGCCTGGATTAGAGAGGGTGCAGAGGAGATTCACCAGGATGCTGCCTAGATCAGAGAGGGTGCAGAGGAGATTCACCAGGATGCTGCCTGGATTAGAGAGGGTGCAGAGGAGATTCACCAGGATGCTGCCTGGATTAGAGAGGGTGCAGAGGAGATTCACCAGGATGCTGCCTGGATTAGAGAGGGTGCAGAGGAGATTCACCAGGATGCTGTCTGGATTAGAGAGGGTGCAGAGGAGATTTACCAGGATGCTGCCTGGATTAGAGAGGGTGCAGAGGAGATTGACCAGGATGCTGTCTGGATTAGAGAGGGTGCAGAGGAGATTGACCAGGATGCTGCCTGGATTAGAGAGGGTGCAGAGGAGATTTACCAGGATGCTGCCTGGATTAGAGAGGGTGCAGAGGAGATTGACCAGGATGCTGCCTGGATTAGAGAGGGTGCAGAGGAGATTCACCAGGATGCTGCCTGGATCAGAGAGGGTGCAGAGGAGATTCACCAGGATGCTGCCTGGATTAGAGAGGGTGCAGAGGAGATTGACCAGGATGCTGCCTGGATTAGAGAGGGTGCAGAGGAGATTGACCAGGATGCTGCCTGGATTAGAGAGGGTGCAGAGGAGATTGACCAGGATGCTGCCTGGATTAGAGAGGGTGCAGAGGAGTTTCACCAGGATGCTGTCTGGATTAGAGAGGGTGCAGAGGAGATTCACCAGGATGCTGCCTGGATTAGAGAGGGTGCAGAGGAGATTTACCAGGATGCTGCCTGGATTAGAGAGGGTGCAGAGGAGATTTACCAGGATGCTGCCTGGATTAGAGAGGGTGCAGAGGAGATTGACCAGGATGCTGTCTGGATTAGAGAGGGTGCAGAGGAGATTGACCAGGATGCTGTCTGGATTAGAGAGGGTGCAGAGGAGATTGACCAGGATGCTGTCTGGATTAGAGAGGGTGCAGAGGAGATTCACCAGGATGCTGCCTGGATTAGAGAGGGTGCAGAGGAGATTGACCAGGATGCTGCCTGGATTAGAGAGGGTGCAGAGGAGATTCACCAGGATGCTGTCTGGATTAGAGAGGGTGCAGAGGAGATTCACCAGGATGCTGTCTGGATTAGAGAGGGTGCAGAGGAGATTCACCAGGATGCTGCCTGGATTAGAGAGGGTGCAGAGGAGATTTACCAGGATGCTGCCTGGATTAGAGAGGGTGCAGAGGAGATTCACCAGGATGCTGCCTGGATTAGAGAGGGTGCAGAGGAGATTCACCAGGATGCTGTCTGGATTAGAGAGGGTGCAGAGGAGATTTACCAGGATGCTGCCTGGATTAGAGAGGGTGCAGAGGAGATTTACCAGGATGCTGCCTGGATTAGAGAGGGTGCAGAGGAGATTGACCAGGATGCTGTCTGGATTAGAGAGGGTGCAGAGGAGATTGACCAGGATGCTGTCTGGATTAGAGAGGGTGCAGAGGAGATTCACCAGGATGCTGTCTGGATTAGAGAGGGTGCAGAGGAGATTGACCAGGATGCTGCCTGGATTAGAGAGGGTGCAGAGGAGATTGACCAGGATGCTGCCTGGATTAGAGAGGGTGCAGAGGAGATTGACCAGGATGCTGCCTGGATTAGAGAGGGTGCAGAGGAGATTCACCAGGATGCTGTCTGGATTAGAGAGGGTGTAGAGGAGATTCACCAGGATGCTGCCTGGATTAGAGAGGGTGCAGAGGAGATTTACCAGGATGCTGCCTGGATTAGAGAGGGTGCAGAGGAGATTCACCAGGATGCTGCCTGGATTAGAGAGGGTGCAGAGGAGATTTACCAGGATGCTGCCTGGATTAGAGAGGGTGCAGAGGAGATTTACCAGGATGCTGCCTGGATTAGAGAGGGTGCAGAGGAGATTTACCAGGATGCTGCCTGGATTAGAGAGGGTGCAGAGGAGATTTACCAGGATGCTGCCTGGATTAGAGAGGGTGCAGAGGAGATTGACCAGGATGCTGTCTGGATTAGAGAGGGTGCAGAGGAGATTGACCAGGATGCTGTCTGGATTAGAGAGGGTGCAGAGGAGATTCACCAGGATGCTGTCTGGATTAGAGAGGGTGCAGAGGAGATTGACCAGGATGCTGCCTGGATTAGAGAGGGTGCAGAGGAGATTGACCAGGATGCTGCCTGGATTAGAGAGGGTGCAGAGGAGATTGACCAGGATGCTGCCTGGATTAGAGAGGGTGCAGAGGAGATTCACCAGGATGCTGTCTGGATTAGAGAGGGTGTAGAGGAGATTCACCAGGATGCTGCCTGGATTAGAGAGGGTGCAGAGGAGATTTACCAGGATGCTGCCTGGATTAGAGAGGGTGCAGAGGAGATTCACCAGGATGCTGCCTGGATTAGAGAGGGTGCAGAGGAGATTGACCAGGATGCTGCCTGGATTAGAGAGGGTGCAGAGGAGATTGACCAGGATGCTGCCTGGATCAGAGAGGGTGCAGAGGAGATTGACCAGGATGCTGCCTGGATTAGAGAGGGTGCAGAGGAGATTCACCAGGATGCTGCCTGGATTAGAGAGGGTGCAGAGGAGATTGACCAGGATGCTGCCTGGATTAGAGAGGGTGCAGAGGAGATTGACCAGGATGCTGCCTGGATTAGAGAGGGTGCAGAGGAGATTGACCAGGATGCTGCCTGGATTAGAGAGGGTGCAGAGGAGATTCACCAGGATGCTGCCTGGATCAGAGAGGGTGCAGAGGAGATTCACCAGGATGCTGCCTGGATTAGAGAGGGTGCAGAGGAGATTGACCAGGATGCTGCCTGGATTAGAGAGGGTGCAGAGGAGATTGACCAGGATGCTGCCTGGATTAGAGAGGGTGCAGAGGAGATTGACCAGGATGCTGCCTGGATTAGAGAGGGTGCAGAGGAGTTTCACCAGGATGCTGTCTGGATTAGAGAGGGTGCAGAGGAGATTCACCAGGATGCTGCCTGGATTAGAGAGGGTGCAGAGGAGATTTACCAGGATGCTGCCTGGATTAGAGAGGGTGCAGAGGAGATTTACCAGGATGCTGCCTGGATTAGAGAGGGTGCAGAGGAGATTGACCAGGATGCTGTCTGGATTAGAGAGGGTGCAGAGGAGATTGACCAGGATGCTGTCTGGATTAGAGAGGGTGCAGAGGAGATTCACCAGGATGCTGTCTGGATTAGAGAGGGTGCAGAGGAGATTGACCAGGATGCTGCCTGGATTAGAGAGGGTGCAGAGGAGATTGACCAGGATGCTGCCTGGATTAGAGAGGGTGCAGAGGAGATTGACCAGGATGCTGCCTGGATTAGAGAGGGTGCAGAGGAGATTCACCAGGATGCTGTCTGGATTAGAGAGGGTGTAGAGGAGATTCACCAGGATGCTGCCTGGATTAGAGAGGGTGCAGAGGAGATTTACCAGGATGCTGCCTGGATTAGAGAGGGTGCAGAGGAGATTCACCAGGATGCTGCCTGGATTAGAGAGGGTGCAGAGGAGATTTACCAGGATGCTGCCTGGATTAGAGAGGGTGCAGAGGAGATTTACCAGGATGCTGCCTGGATTAGAGAGGGTGCAGAGGAGATTTACCAGGATGCTGCCTGGATTAGAGAGGGTGCAGAGGAGATTTACCAGGATGCTGCCTGGATTAGAGAGGGTGCAGAGGAGATTGACCAGGATGCTGTCTGGATTAGAGAGGGTGCAGAGGAGATTGACCAGGATGCTGTCTGGATTAGAGAGGGTGCAGAGGAGATTCACCAGGATGCTGTCTGGATTAGAGAGGGTGCAGAGGAGATTGACCAGGATGCTGCCTGGATTAGAGAGGGTGCAGAGGAGATTGACCAGGATGCTGCCTGGATTAGAGAGGGTGCAGAGGAGATTGACCAGGATGCTGCCTGGATTAGAGAGGGTGCAGAGGAGATTCACCAGGATGCTGTCTGGATTAGAGAGGGTGTAGAGGAGATTCACCAGGATGCTGCCTGGATTAGAGAGGGTGCAGAGGAGATTTACCAGGATGCTGCCTGGATTAGAGAGGGTGCAGAGGAGATTCACCAGGATGCTGCCTGGATTAGAGAGGGTGCAGAGGAGATTTACCAGGATGCTGCCTGGATTAGAGAGGGTGCAGAGGAGATTTACCAGGATGCTGCCTGGATTAGAGAGGGTGCAGAGGAGATTGACCAGGATGCTGCCTGGATTAGAGAGGGTGCAGAGGAGATTCACCAGGATGCTGCCTGGATCAGAGAGGGTGCAGAGGAGATTCACCAGGATGCTGCCTGGATTAGAGAGGGTGCAGAGGAGATTGACCAGGATGCTGCCTGGATTAGAGAGGGTGCAGAGGAGATTGACCAGGATGCTGCCTGGATCAGAGAGGGTGCAGAGGAGATTGACCAGGATGCTGCCTGGATTAGAGAGGGTGCAGAGGAGATTGACCAGGATGCTGCCTGGATTAGAGAGGGTGCAGAGGAGATTCACCAGGATGCTGTCTGGATTAGAGAGGGTGCAGAGGAGATTCACCAGGATGCTGCCTGGATTAGAGAGGGTGCAGAGGAGATTTACCAGGATGCTGCCTGGATTAGAGAGGGTGCAGAGGAGATTGACCAGGATGCTGTCTGGATTAGAGAGGGTGCAGAGGAGATTGACCAGGATGCTGCCTGGATTAGAGAGCACATCTTATGAGGATACATTGAGCGAACTCAGGTTTTTCTCTTTGGACCGCACTTGGAGTATTGTGTTCAGTTCTGGTCACCTCATTATAGGGAGGATGTGGAAGCTTTAGAGAGGGTGCAGAGGAGATTTGCCAGAATGCTGCCTGGATTAGAGGGCATTTCTTAACAGGATAGCTTGAGTTTTTCTCTTCGGAGTGAAGGGGGATGAGAGGTGACTTAGTAGAGGTGTACAAGATGATAAGAGGAGTGGATAGATCAAGTGGATAGACAGAGACTTTTACTGAGGGAGGAAATGGCTAATACCAAGGGGCATAATTGTAAGATGAATGGAGGAAATTATAAGGGGGATGTTAGGGATAAATTCTTTAAACTGAGAGTGGTGGGTATGTGGGACGTCCTGCCAGCCCCAGGGGTGGTGGTAGAAGCAGATACTTTAGAAGCATTTAAGAAACTCTTAGAAAGACGCATTGATTATAGAAAATTGCAGGCCTATTGGGAGGGAAAGGTTAGATAGATCTTAGAGTAGGTTAAAAGGTTGCCACAACATTGTGGGCCGAAAGGCCTGTGCTGTAATGTTCAATGTTATTTGTTCTATGTTTTCTTGAAGGTAGGATTTATATTTGCTCTTTACAATCTGTGAGGATGTTCCAAAAATTCAAAACCAATGGATCCACTATTTCAGTAAACTTAGGACAGAGTCATAGAGTCATACAGAATGGAAACAGGTCCTTCTGCCCAACTGGTCTCTGGTGACCAAAATCTACCTATTTACCTATCCATCAACCTATCTATCTTTCTATCTATTTATTTACTTAGAGTTACAGCGTGGTATAGGCCCTTCCTCCTCCTGGAGCTGCATTGCCTTGACGACCCCACTTTAACCCTAACCTAATCACAGAACAATTTACATTGGCCAATTAACATAGCCGGTATGTCTCTGGACTATGGGGGGGGGGGGGGGGGAACGGAGTACCCAGAGGAAACCCGGACATTCCGCAGGGAAGACACACAGACTCCTCACGGAGGAACCCCAATCTGTAATTGTGTCACGCTAACCGCTACGCTAAGTTAGTCTATTTTGCTTGTGTTGGACCACATTCCTCTAAAATTTTTCCTAACCGTGTAATTGCCCAAACATTTATCCAAAATAATCATTCAAAAGTGTTCTTAATGTACCTGCCTCAACCACTTCTTCAAGCAGCTCATTCCATACACAGACTCATCACTGGCTGTGTGAAAAAGTTGTCCCTAAAGTTGTTATTAATCCTCTATCCTTGCACTGGGAACTATGTCCCCTAGTTCTTGTGCAATACAGTCAGAATGCTGGAGGAATTCAGCAGGTCAGGCAGGATCTGTGGAGGGACATGAACATTCTGTGTCTGTTGCTCAAGATCTCCCGTCCCTCCAGCTTTTAATTGCCAAACCCTGGGGAAAAAGACCGTGTGCTTTCCCTGACCTATGCCCCTCATGATTTCATATACCTCTACAAGATCCCCCATTTTCTCCAACGCTCCAAACTGCTCAATATCTCAGTTCCTCGAGTCTAAGCAACATCCTTTTCAATCTCCTGTACGCTCTTTCCAGTCAATCAGTTGATTGGTTGAAACTCAATTGTGATGTAGGTAGGGGTTTCATCGCTGATTGGTTGTGTGGCCAACTCTGTGTGTTGTCTAGAATTCTGCCCACATTGGCTTATAAATGGGATCGAGGTCTTCGTGTCAGTTTATAGAATTGTTTGGAGGGAACCATGCTTCTAGAAATTCTCTAATTCCAAGAACGTGGAATTTTGGTCATGCATAAACCAACAGCAACGCCGAGGAGAGTAATCTGCAGGCTAGAAGAGCAAACCAAGCCATTGGACAAGACCAATGTGGTCCACGAGATCCAGTGTGGGCACTGCAGCAAATGTTACGTTGGACAAACTGGGAGAAAACTATCCACAGGGATCCATGATCATCACCTGGCTGTAAAGCAGCATGACCAACTCTCCCTCGTCTCTACCCTTGGAAGCATAATGTTCTGCAAACAATTCTGTAAACAGACATGTAGATCTCAGTCCCTTTTATAAGCCAATGCGGGCAAAAATCCAGGCAACGCACAATACACCATGTGAGTTTTAATCAGCTACGAGACCCATTCCCTACATCAAACACCTACCAGTGTAATGACCAAAACTGAACACTATATTCCAAAACCAGACTCAGCAACATCTAATACAACTGCAACATAAAATCCCAGCTTCGGTACTAATGAAAGCCAGCGTGCCAGAAGCCTTCTTAACCGTCTACCTGCGGCACCGCTTCTGGTGAACTGTGTACTAAACGTGGGCCATCTGCCAAGGGATCGTTTTGCTTTTAGTACAATTAATTTCTCCATGTTTTATTATTAATTTACTTATTTATTGGTTCCCAATCTTTCTCTATTGTTTTATGCTTGCTATCATGAAGATAAATTTGATGTCTCTGCCTTTTCTATATTTGTAATTGGTTCTGTCTCTGACTGGCTGTCTTGCACAGCTATAGAAAAATATCTAAAACCTCATGCTGTGCCTCTTTTTAGATTATTTTTATATTCTAATTTTTATTATTATCAATTTTTAGTAACCCTTTGCTGAATTCTAAAATCCTCCCAGGCTTGTTTTAGCAACATTATGAGCAGAGCTGATTTGATGGGCTGAATGGCCTAATTCTGCTCCCATGTCTTATGATCTCACGGTCCTCTTTCAAGCTAATGACATTTTATAAAGTTGAAACATTATGCCTACGGAATCTTTATTCCACAAGGAAATTCATGGAAAAACTCTGTTATTGAATATTGTTGTTATTCCTTTCCGCGCCATTTCTTTAGCATTTCTGTCTGTTTTTTACGAGGCCGAGTTGCTAGCTGGACACTCAACCCAGCGTGGATGGCAAGCGTGGAAGGAATTCGGCCGGATTCGAACCTGGGACCACTCACATTGAGGTCCAGTGCTGATGCCTCTACACGATGGGCTGGCACTGTTATGGAATATTACTGGTTACTTATTTGCTCGTTCATTCACTGTGTGCCATGTCAGATGAATTATTGGCAAATTCTTGGCAAATTATTATACGGAGGCGGTTTGCCGTCACCTTCTTCTGGGCAGTGAGTGTCTTTACAGGACGGGTGACCACTCCCCCCCCACCCCCCGCCATAATCAATACTCTTCAAAGGTTATCTGCCTGGTGTCAGTGGTCACATAACCAGGAACTTGAGACATGCACCAGTTGCTCAAACGACCATCCACCACCTGCTCCCATGGTATCTCATGACCCTCATCGGAGGCTAAGCACGTATTACCCCTTGCCCAAGGGTGACCTGCAGGCTAGAGAAGGGAAGCAACGTCTTATATCTTCTTTGGTAGAGACATATCCCGGCCCCACCACACTGAAACCAGAGCACCCGGACAAAACCCTCCCAGTCAGGGGGAGGAATGTACAAACTACTTCCAGACCGCGGCAAGTATCGAACCCTGATCGCTGGCAGTAACGTCTTTATACAACAGAAGAAGACAAGAAGACTAGCCCTCAACTCAGCAGCGGAGTTATCGGGGCACCGTCATGACGGTGTTTCCATAGCAAACTATTCCTGTTTTTACGAGGCTGAGTTGCTAGCTCAACGCTCAACCCAACTTGGATTCGAACTCGGGAACCTTCACCCCGGAGTCCGGCGCTGATATTATTGACCCACAATAGAGGGTCGAAATAAACTGAAAATCTGTTATCCTATTAGGTAAAATGCACCATTTTTTACTATGGCTTCACTCCAAACAGCTAAACAATAATATCAACTAAATTTATCCTAAACACAAGAGATTCTGCAGATGCTGGAAATCCAGAGCAACATATACAATGTTGGAGGAACTCAGCAGGTCAGGCAGCATCTATAGAAGTGAACAAACAGTCAACGTTTCAGGCCGAGAACCTTCTTCAGGACGGAGAAGGAAGGGGAAAGGTGCAAGAATAAAAGGTGGGGGGAGGGGAAGGAGGCTAGCTGGAAGGTGATAGGTGAAGCCAGTAGGGTGGGGAACATTGATGTCTGGAGAGGAAGGAATCTGACAGGAGAGGAGAGTGGGCCGTAGGAGAAAGGGAAAAATCAGAGGGGCACCAGGAGGAGGTGATAGGCAGGAGAGAAGAAGAGGTGGTAGGCAAAAGTGGAGAATAGAAGAAGAGAAAAGGGGAAAGTGAAAAAAAATGATCCCACCCACTTGGCTTCACCTACAGATGCTGACTGACCTGCTGAGTTCCTCTGGCATTTTGTGTGTGTTGCACAATTTATTTGCTCTTTCGTTAATCTACTTTCCACTTGGTCTTAAACTAATTGCCCGATGTCCCTACACAGATTTCTACATTCATATTAAAGAATTTAGATATGAACTTTATTAACTCAATCTCAAATTCGATTTAAAATGCTGTCCTACTATTATCTGTCTTTCCCAGAACTGTTAATTAACTAACGCACTGCTTAACAATAAATTTTAAATGGGCTGCCCCTGGTTAGTTCCTTGATTTAGAAGACAATTAAATCTCTGACTGGATCAGGACACTGAATAGTAGTGTTTATGTACAGACCAACCCTGATTTATGTACAGACCAACCCTGGGTTATGTACAGACCAACCCTGGGTTATGTACAGACCAACCCTGGGTTATAAATTCCTAACTTATGGACCTTCCTCCATATGAGACCATAAGACCATACGAGATAGGAGCAGAATTAGGCCATGTGCCCATCGAGTCTACTCTACCATTTCACCATGGCTGATCCATTTCCCTCTCAGCCCCAATCTCCTGCCTTCTCCCTGTATCCCTTCATGCCCTGACTAATCAATCAACCTCTGCCTTAAATATACCCGATGACTTGGCCTCCACAGCCACTTGTGGCGATGAATTTCACAGAGTCACCACTCTCTGGCTAAAGAAATTTCTCCTCATCTCTGTTCTAAAAGGATGCCCCTCTACTCTCAGGCTGTATCCTCTGGTCTTAGACTCACCTACCATAGCAAACGTCCTCTCCACCTTCACTCTCTCGAGCCTTTCGACATTCAATAGGTTTCAAAGAGGTCACCCGTCATTCTTCTGAATTCCAGTGAGTACAGGCCCAGAGCCATCAAGTCCTCCTCGGAGGACAAGTTATTCAATCCTGGAATCATTTTCATGAACCTCCTTTGAATCCTCTCCAACGTCAGCACATCCTTTCTTAGATAAGGGGCTCAAAACTGCTCACAATACTCCAAGTGAGGCCTCACCAGTGCCTTATAAAGTCTCAACATTACATCCTTGCTTTTATATTCTAGTCCTCTCGAAATGAATCCTAACATCACACTTGCCTTCCACACCACAGACTCAACCTTCAGGGAATCCTGCACAAGGACTCCCAAGTCCCTTTGTGCATCAGATTTTTGAATTATTCTCTCCAATAATATGAACCAATTGCTAAACTCAAACATAAGTCCGGTATAATTTTAGACATTATTTCCTACTGGCAGAATTAGTCTCCTCTCTCTCTCCAATTTCAGTAATTTCCGTTTTCTTATCAGTCTTATTTAACTTTGATGAATTTATTTCTTTATTTTATTTAGAGATACAGTGTGGAACAGCACCCCCCGCCCCCCCGGCGCAATCACCTGCACCGCCCACCGAGTTAACCCTAGCCTAATTACAGGACATTTTACAAAGACCCATTCACCTACTAACTGGTACATCTTTGGACTGTGGGAGGAAACCAGAGCACCCGGAGGAAACCCTCCTGCACACGGGAAGGAACGTACAAACTTGCTTACAGAGGACACGGGAACTGAACGCCGAATTCCGACGCCCCGAGCTGTAGTAGCGGTGAGCCACACTACTGTGACACCCCGATGCTGTGGAGGCGTGGTTACCATATTGAATGATCTTGTGTCCTTCAATAAAATCTATTGATGGACGTCATTAAAAATGGAACTCATTGATTATTTGAGGGCAGCTTACAACTGGACAATGATCCGGAAGTCTAGACTAATGATTGACAGATGAGAGTTCAAATCTAGCCATGGGGGCTGGGATACTTAAACTCAGCTAATTAAATAAATAGGGTGGCAGGGAGCAGATACGTCTCTACCAGAGGCACTCCTTCCGTCTGTTAGCCTACAGGTCCCCTGCTTAGCCTCCCGCGTCCCCACTCCCCCCAGATCAGGGTCTCGTGAAACCATGGGAGCAGATGGTGAATGGTCGTACGAGCAGCCGGTGCAGGTCACAAGTCCTGGTTATGCGACCACTGACATCAGGCAGACAGTCTCTGAAGAGGATTGATAATGGCTGGGGTCACCCGTCTTGCAAAGACACTCCCCAGAAGTAGGCAGAGAATGGCAAGCTGCTTCTATCAAAAAGTTTGCCAAGAATGTTCATGGTCAAGGAAAGACTATGATCACCTACGTCGTTCATCACAGCACATAACGAATGAACAAATTAAATAATCTAGGACTTATAAGAAAGTGAGTAACTGTAAGTATGAGCCTACTGGATTATTGTGCTATCTACCTGGTTCCTAATCGCCTTCAAGAAAGAGTTCTGCTTCTTATCCAGACCAACCAATATGTTTGATTTGTAACTGGATTATGAAAGGGTTTAGCAAGAGACTTAACTCAGGGGGCATCTAGAAAGGGAGATTTTATACCTGACTTCACAATGACAATCTCATCCCATGTGCAATCGCGGGAAAAGTTCTGCGAACTTACCTTCCACAGTGTTAATGCACAACTGATTCGCCACATGTGAAGGCCAGGAGCTGGGCTTGGTTGTCAGAGGCAATTTGAGACACGCGCCATTGGGAGCGTTTTGATAGATAGTGGGAGTTTATCCCCAGTCCCACCCCTGGCTAAGGCAACCTCACATTTGTATGTCCTCCCCGTGGCTACATGTGTTTCCTCTGGGTACTCCGATTTCTCCTACGTTCCAAAAGCATACAGGTAGAACATTGTGAGCACGCTATGTCAATGCTGGAAGCTTGGCGACACTTGCGGGCTGCACCCAGCCCATTCTTGGGCCGTGTTGGTTGTTATCACATTTCACCGAGTCTTGATGTTTCAGTTTACATGTGACAAATACAGCTAATCTTACTTCCAATGCTCTGTTTGATCCATAAGGCTAATTGTGTAAGGCAGTGGATTCCATAAACTGGCGTACCGTTTCATTGAGCACCTCCACTCCATCCATCTCGAGCGGATGGCCAAACATTTTAATTCCCATTCCCATTCCCGTTCCCAGATGTCAGTTCACGTCTTGTGCCAAAATGAGGCCACCCTTCAGGGAGCAACGCCTTATATTCCGTCTGGGCAGCTCCAACTTGATAGCATGAATATTGATTTCTCCTTCCAGTAAACAAATTTCCACCACCCCCTCCGTTCCCCACTCTGACCTTTTACCTCCTCTCACCTGCCTACTGCTTCCCACTGGGTCCCCTCCTCCTTCCCTTTCTCCTATGGTCCACTCTCCTCCCCTATCAGATTCCTTCTTCTCCAACCCTTGACCTCTCCCACCCACCTGACTTCACCTATCACCTTCCAGCCAGCCTCCTTCCCCTCCCCGCACCTTTTTATATTGGCATCCCACCCCCCCCAACCATCCTCCTCAGTCTTGAAGAAGGGTCTTAGCCCAAATCATCAACTGTTTATTCGCTTCCACAGATGCTGCCTGACCTTTTGAGTTCCTCCAGCATTTTGTTGGTGTTGCTTTGGAATTCTAGCATCTGCAGGCTAGTGTTTGACTGAGTAAAAAATTATGCATTTAAATTAGAACAGATTAGAACACTGCCAATGCCACTGGTAGTAGTCTATCATCTCCAACAATGACAGGAGACCTGTGTGGGAGAGTTTTAAAAGTGGATAAGCCATTGCACTGGGGCAGTTCCACTCTCTTGACCTCAGAAGTCCGGGTGCAGTTTGACGTCACATCTGAGGTCTTCCATGGTTGCAGTGGACGACCATGACGCCTTCTGTACCTGGTCATGCCCTTTGCTCTCCACGGCCTTCCTGGCCGTTGGATCTCACAGTGTTTCTCATCCACCCAGTCTAACGGATGCTAGGACAGGTACGCCTCTGTCTCACCAGGTACGAGGCCCCCTGGCTCTCCTCACCTGGTTAGCCTGCCTGTTGAAGTGGTTACCATAACCATCTGTTGCAAAGATCTCTGCTTTCTGAACATAAACGCACGCTATTTAAAAACTCTTCGCCCTCAGCACATGCGACTGACTCTACTTATAACTGCTCGGCAAGTTTCCTGTCCCAAATAAGTGGCATAGTGTCCCGTCCAAAGAGAGTCCCAGTAACACCCTCGATTCATTTTTGTTCTTTAAGAGTTGACCCAAATACGTGGCTGCTCCGATTAACCGAAGGCCCAATTAACCAGAATCGACTGTGCTTAGACGCTGTCCCCCTAATTCATCGGATCACTTGCGGAAATAGCTAATACCTTCCAACCATCAGAGGATCTGCTCAATCGGATACGGACTGACAGAGTCACTCTGCCTCAGAATCATCTCTTCTCCACAGGGAACTTCTCATGCAAAAGGGGACCAGGTGAGCGCCTGGCTGCTCCAGGGTAACCTTTCACAAGCACCAGCCACACCACCGGGTTCAGGAACAGTTACAAAGCTAAAGGCATCAGACCCCTGAACCTGTGTGGATAACTTCAAACTTCACTCACCTCATAACTGCACTTATTCCACAACCCATGGACTCACTATCAAGGACTCTACAATTCAGTATCATTTATTTACTTCTTAAAAATTATTTGAATGATTCATCTTCATTTGCACTTTGGTTGTCATCAGTTTTTTTTTGGTTTTTCTTAACCTCTATTGTTTCTTTATTTTCCTGTAAATGCCTGCAAGAAAATTAATTTCAAGGTAGTACATGATGCCAGATGTGTATGGTATTGGTCAAGGTGGGGGGAGAGCAAGTTTGTAAACCACTCAGGAGCAAATGATGTTAGGAGGTGGAATGCCACAAGAGGGGTGTGGGATGGGTGGCAGAGAAGCACAGTCGGAGACAGGTGGTGTGGGGTGGTGCAGGCACAGGCACATCCAGCCCTGAGACACCAGGCAGGGAGAGAATTCAAAGTTCTGAGATGCAACGGGACTTGGGAGTCCTCGTGCAGGATACCCTTATAAGGTTAACCTCCAGGTTGAGTCGGTGGTGAAGAAGGCAAATGCAATGTTGGCATTCATTTCTAGAGGAATAGAGTATAGGAGCAGGGATGTGATGTTGAGGCTCCATAAGGCACTGGTAAGACCTCACTTGGAATACTGTGTGCAGTTTTGGGCTCCTTATTTAAGAAAGGATGTGCTGACATTGGAGAGGGTTCAGAGAAGATTCACCAGAATGATTCCGGGAGTGAGAGGGTTAACATATGAGGAACGTTTGACCGATCTTGGACTGTACTCCTTGGAATTTAGAAGAATGAGGGGGGACCTCATAGAAAAATTTTGAATGTTGAAAGGCATGGACAGAGTGGATGTGGCAAAGTTGATTCCCATGGTGGGGGAGTCTGGTACGAGAGGACATGTCTTGAGGATTGCAGGGCGCCCATTCAGAACAGAGATGCGAAAAGATTTTCTTAGCCAGAGGGTGGTGAGTCTATGGCATTTGTTGCCACGGGCGGAAATGGAGGCCAAGTCATTGGGTGTATTTAAGGCAGAGATTGATAGGTATCTGAGTAGTCAGGGCATCAAAGGTTATGGTGAGAAGGCCGGGGAATGGGACTAAAGGGGAGATTGGATCAGCTCATGATGAAATGGTGGAGCAGACTCGATGGCCCAAATGGCCAACTTCTGCTCCTTTGTCTTATGGTAATCTGATTCCAAATAATTGGTTTATTGTTCATTCCAGAATGTCACTCTGGTGCTTCCTGCTCCCTCCCCTCTCCCTTCCCCTTTTCCTAATCATGATCCCCCTCTCCCTGCCCCCTTCCCACTCTCAGTCCACAATAGAGACCCAGATCAGAATCAGGTTTATCATCACTCACCTATGTCAGGAAATTTGTTTTATTTTGTGGCAGAGTACAGTGCAATACATAAAATTACTACAGTACTGTGCAAGAGTCTTAGACACCCTAGCCAGATGAAGGGCCAAGGCCCAAAACTCAACTGTCCACTTTTCCATAAATGCTGCCAGGCCTCCAGCTTGTCAACTTTCATGCCTTTGATACTCGGGAGAAACTCGCTCCATGACGAGGAGAACGTGGAGACTCCGCACAGAGAGTGATAGTCGCTGGATCCAGGAGGCCGAAGCCTTAATAGCTGTTGTGCTGTGCCACCCAAGCACGGAACAACAGATTGAAGGAAGGCAGTGGATTCTGCTCTCACCATGTTCAGCTAGGTGAAGCCCCAACAGAAGTAATTTGATGGGCATCAACAGGAACCCCAGGACATAGTGGCAGAGTGGCATTGACGGGAGTGGGTTTGAACTGCATCCTCCGCACTTCTACAACACAGCCCACTGCCTCCAAATTTCTGCCTCAATCGCCTCAACAAGAATGTGAGATAGTGAGGTAAAGAGTCCTTAAAGTAGGATCATTGGTTGTGGGAGCATCTTAATGGATGAGCAAGTGAATGTAGTTCTGTTTGAGAGCCTGATGATCAAGTGGTAGTAACTGTTCTTGAACCTGGTGGTGTGAGTCCTGAGGCTCTTGTACCTTCTACCTGATGGCAGCAGTGAGAAGAGAGCGTGGTCTGGGTGGTGGGGATCTCTGATGAGGGATGCTGCTTTCCCACTACAGTGTTTCATATAGATGTGCTCACTGGTTGGGAGGGTTTTACTTGTCTAGTGAGATACAGCCTGGAAAAGACTTTTTGGTCCTTTGAACAGCACGCCCAGCAGACTGCCAATTTAATCCTAGCCCAATCACGGGACAATTTACCAATTAACCTACCAACAGGTATATCTTTGGACTGTGGAGGAAATGGAAGCCTAGGTGGGAGCCTACAGCCTAAGGTTGTAGCTGAGTGGTAGAACCTGGCTGTAGTTAATAGGAATTTTATTTTATTTCTTTCAGTTACAGCGTGAAATAGGTCCTTCCAGCCCCTCAACCTGCACTGCCCAGCAATCCCCAACAACAGTGACTCTAACCGTGTCAGGGGACAATTTACAAATGACCAGTTCTCTTACCCGATACGTCTTAGGACTGTGGGAGGAAACTGGAGCACGTGGAGAAACCCATGCATTCCACAGGGTGTACATACAGATGACATCTGAATTGAACGCCGAGCTCCGCAAAACCTCGAGCTATAATAGCACTGCGCTAATCGTTGCACCCATGGAGTGCTGGGAGAGTAACCGAGGCGGCACAGTAGCGTAGTGGTTAGCACAACGCTTTACAGTTCCGGTGATCCTCCCGCCACTGCCTGTAAGGAGTTTGTACGGTCTCCCCGTGACCGCGTGGGTTTCCTCCGGGTGCTCCGGTTTCCTCCCACAGTCCAAAGACGTACTGGTTGGTAGGTTTTTGGTCAATGTAAATTGTCCCGTGGGATTAAATTGTGGCTCAAAGGGTCAGAAGGGCCTGTACCTCACTGTATTAATTAATTAAATTCACAGCTCTCAAAGCTCTGAAATCAGTGGACTGAGGGTTCTTGAACTTTGCCGGCTGCTCCATGATTTAAAAGTTCTGATTGAACACATTGCCCATGAGGGTTGCTTAGTTAGTCTGTGAGAAGTTTGCAAGCACTCCCTGTGCCCGCGTGTGCTTCCTCCACGTGTCGGTTGGTGTCCCTGGGGTGTAGCTGTCCCTGGGGTGTAGGTGACTGGTAGAATAAGGTGGGGAGGGAATTGGCGAGACCTCGCAGAGGTTGGTAAGATCACACGCCACAGTAACTGGGTGTACTGGCTTCCTCCCACAGTCCAAAGACGCACCGGGCATTGTAAACTGTCCCGTGATCGCATCAAGGTTAAATCGAGGTGGTTGGGGGGGGGGGGTGCTGGATGGTGTGGCTCGAAGGGCAGGCTATTCCATGCGGTAACTCATTAAATAAATAAATTCAATTAGAGGTCAGGATTGAACTGCATCAGCCTATGACCCTTGTACTCCGTGAGGCTAACATGCAAACGGATCTAGGCTAACTGCTACACTTGGACTACACACTGCAAGCAGAGCAGTGCAGCACGGAGAGAAGGGCTTATTCCACACTGTATCTCTCAATAAGGATTGACGCAGGGTGGAGAAAAGGTCTAAAACTAGTTGGCATAGGTTGTCCGATGCAACGGTCAGGACGGGAAACAGCTTTTTCCTTCAAGCCGTTAGGCTTTTGATCTCCCTGTCGCATCGCATTAAAGTGTCACTGGTTAATCTGTTCTGTACCCTACAATATTTATTCACTTTAGTTTAGGCAACACACTCAAAACGCTGGAGGAATTCAGCAGGCCAGGCAACATCTATGGAAAAGAGTAAACAGTAGATGTTTCAGGCCGAGACCTTTCGCCAGGACTCTCATCACCCGTCATCAGGGTCTCGGCCCAAATAGGGGCTGGAAGGACCTATTTCATGCTGTAACTGAAAGAAATAAAATAAAATTCCTATTAACTACAGCCAGATTCTACCACTCAGGGTCTTTATACCCTGGTTCCGAGAAACATTGTCTCATTTGACAGAATACATGTATATAGTTAAATAACAATAAACTTGACTTGACTTGATGTCTACGATGTTTATCAGAGCAACAGAAAACACAACATCCATGTCCTCTCTTGCCCATGAAAATGCTCCTCCATCTTTGCTCTGTCTTAATCCCCTGAACCAAATTGAACTGAACTGTACTGAAATGTACCTTTTGTGCTTTATATTCTGTTTTCAATCATTTTTTGGTTGCTGTTTGCACAATTTTTTTGCATATGATTGGGAAGCGGGGCTTGCTGTTTACCTTTGGGCAGGTTGGTTTCCATGGTTTTCCTTGTTTCGTGGCTGTCTGTGGGAAGACAAATCTCAGGGTGCGGAAACAGGTCTAAAACTAGATGGCATAGGTTGTGTATTTAGAATTTCAATATTACTTGAGTAGTCTTGTATAAATGTTGTTTAAGCATTCTTCTTTGTTTAAATAATTAATTATGGGTAATATGTAAAAATACCTAAATTGCAAACGTCACCACACTACCACGTGATACGTGTGCGCCTCGCTAAAAAGTAAGGACAAAGTTACACCTGCATTCCCGGACTCCTGAATTCATTTGAATTACCTTTATTGTTTTGAACTTACAAAACATAATACCATATCTTTAAGTTCAGAGGAAAACGATTCAAAGGGGGCCAAAGGATCAGGTTCGCTGGCACAGAGGTTGTTCCTGGGGTGTGGAATTGTTATTTGTCATTTAACTTTACAATGCTTGTTCGGGTTTTTATACGTGTGATTGCTCAGTGAGTTTTCTATTTACAGTTGGCTTTGTATTTTTCTGGGCAATTCTTGGTTTTAGTGACAGTTATTATATTACCATTTTATTGATTGACTCTTATCAATGGAATTTTCTGTTATCAGTCGTCTGGCATGAGAAGACCACGACCGTTTTTCAATCTTTCTCCTGCTTGTCTTCCTACCGCGTTCCTTCTCCTCCATCTTTGTACTTTGCAACACTTAATGAAACGATCATCAGCAATAAGTTTTATACCTCATTCTTGATTTCCAAAGAGCCTTTGGATGGCAAAAAGCATCAGGAAACAATGGTACGTCTGTGTCATGAGGAGGTGGTAGAGGCAGGTTCAATTACACTTAAGAGCCATTAGGATACATTCACCGAGAGAAAAGGTTTAGAGGGGTATTGGCCAAATGCAGGCAAGTGGGACTAGCCTTGGTCAACGTGAACCAGTAGGGCCGAAGGGCCCATTTCCATATTGTATAGGTCTATGACTCTGTGAGTGGAGAATGGGAAATGGATTTAACACAGGATTAGTGTAAATGGAGGGGTTATTAGCCAGTACGGACTCAACAAACCAAATACCATAGTTCCATGCTGTATTGGCCCGTAAAGTTCCAGCAGGGCTAGAATGTAGACGGAGTCAAATATGTCTACAAACCACAGAGAAGCCTTACCTGCCCGGTTTATTTCGATGATCTCCTCTTGGGCTAGAGGGCAGGAGTCACCTTGGGCACTCCTCTGTGGGGACTTGATGTCAGGCTTACAGTAGTTGGGAGAGCCCGGCTGGGGTGCGCGGGGAATGTGCTTGTTCTTCTTTTTTGGTAACTTCTGCTTGGCCATAGCCAAGGAATAGTACATGCCAAAGTTATTGACTATGACGGGGACCGGCATAGCAATGGTCAGCACCCCGGCCAAGGCGCAGAGAGCTCCCACCAACATCCCGGACCAGGTCTCCGGATACATGTCCCCGTAGCCCAGGGTTGTCATGGTTACCACAGCCCACCAGAAGCCGATGGGAATGTTCTTGAAGCTGGTGTGCCTGTTGCCCGTTATGTCTTCGGGGTCGGCCCCTATCCTCTCGGCGTAGTAGATCATGGTGGCGAAGATCAGGACCCCGAGCGCCAGGAAGATGATCAGCAGGAGGAACTCGTTGGTGCTGGCCCTCAGCGTGTGGCCCAGGACACGCAGCCCGATGAAGTGGCGGGTGAGCTTGAAGATACGCAGGATCCGGACGAAGCGAACCACGCGCAGGAAACCCAAGACGTCCTTGGCAGCCTTGGAAGAGAGTCCACTCAGCCCGACCTCCAGGTAAAAGGGGAGGATGGCCACAAAGTCGATGATGTTCAGCGTGTTCTTGATGAACTCCTTCTTGTCGGGGCAGAACAGGATGCGCATCAGGAACTCAAAGGTGAACCAGACGACGCACATGCCCTCCACGTAGGTGAGGAACGCCTCCGTCTCAATCTCCACGTCCTCCACCACGCTGGTGATGTTGCCCGTGACGATCGTCTCCGTCCTGTTCACCATGTGGTTGAAAGCTTCGTGGGTCTCAAGGCAAAAGGTGGTGATGGATATCAAGATGAAGAAGAGAGATGCAAACGCCACGTACTGCAGGGAAGAAATAAAAGAGGGAGAGGCAAGTTAAGAAAATCAGAACAAATACCACTAAGCACTGGCTAAGGCTCATCTTTCATACCGATATCTGGATCTAGTTCGTAGACATTGCATCCCTCGCCCCACAATGATCTCTTTCAGGTATGTGGGGAGAAATATGTCCTCAGCCATACCTGCTCAGTGTAACATATAGCAACAACCATTCCAATCAAATTTACAAAGCAAAGGACAATACCTACGCTACCCTATTGTGTGGACATACAGCAGAATGTAGAACAATACAGTACAGGCCCTTCAGACCAATGTCCTGCCGACCTTTTAATCTACTCTGACAAATCTGTCTAGACCCCCATTTTTCTGTCATCCATCTGCCTACGAACAATTTCTTGTCCCCTCTTCCTCTATTCCCTGTTCTGATCTTTCCCCTCTTCTCGCCTGCCAATTACTGGGTACATATATAAAAGATCTATATTTATTGCACTGTTTTATGCGTTGCACTGTACTGCTGATGCAGAACAACAGTACGTTGGTGTTATTGATGCTGAGGTACATCCTGGAATGCGCTGAGATGTAACCTGAGCCATCGAGGGTTTCAACATCGGACACCCTCGCCCAGGTCCTGATGGCTCTCCCCTTTGCAGTACCCCTGTGATGCCAAGGAGAGAGCGGGCAGCTGGCAAAGCTTCTGCACCTCACCTCACATCATTCACTCCGCCCAATGCCGGCACAGCTCCTGGTGTTTGGCTTTCATATGGCCAAACGCCTCCTGGACCTGGTCTTCCCAAGGCACTTTGAACTACTGTTTATAATGCAATTTACATTATAAATACCTGCAGGTGTTTATGTATTTATGCACATTTTATTCCATATCTGTACTTTAACCTAACTTTATCTTCATGTCCTCTCCTGGGGGGCTGGAGAGTGGCTATTGTACCTCTATTTAAGAAGGGAACAAGGGAAAAATCCTGGGAACTATAGACTGGTGAGTCTCATATCAGAAATCGCTGGAGAAAGTTCTTAGGGATAGGATACATGAGCATTCAGAAACCCGTGGTCTTGTAGGGAGAGGCAGCATGACGTTGTGCGATACAGGTCACGTCTTAACAACTTGATTGAGTTTTGTTGACAAGGTGACACGAGAGCTTGATGAAGGTAGAGCAATGGATGTTGCCTATATGGATTTTAGTGGGACCTTCGGCAAAGCTAATGCAGAAGATGAGGATGCATAGGGTCCACAGCAAACTGGCAGTTTGAATTCAGAACTGGCCTGCCCACAGAGGGGGGATCTTATTGAAACGTATAAAATTCTAAAGGGATTGGACAGGCTAAATGCAGGAAGATTGTTTCTGATGTTGGGGAAGTCAAAAACGAGGGGTCAGAGTTTAAGGATAAAGGGGAAGCCTTTTAGGACCGAGATGAGGAAAAACTTCCTCACACAGAGAGTGGTGAATCTGTGGAATTCTCTGCCACAGGGAACAGTTGAGGCCAGTTCATTGGCTATATTTAAGAGGAAGTTAGATATGGCCCTTGTGGCTAAAGGGATCAGGGGGTATGGAGAGAAAGTAGGTACCCGGGTTCTGAGTTGGATGATCAGCCATGATCATACTGAATGGCGGTGCAGGCTTGACGGGCTGAATGGCCTACTCCTGCACCTATTGTCTATGTTTCTATGTTTCTAGAAGGCAGAGGGTAATGGTTGAAGTGATTTATTTGAGCTGAAGGTCTGTAATTCATGGTGTTCCACAGGGATCTGTGCTGAGATCTCTGCTGTTTAAATGACCTGGATGAAAATGTGGGTTAGTAAGTTGTGGATGATACCAAGAGTGGTAGAGTTGTAGATAGCATGGAAGACTGGCAAAGAGTTCAGCACAACATAGATCTGTTGCAGGTACGGGCAGAGAAATAGCAGATGGAGCTTAACCCAGATAAATGTGAGGTATTGCACCTTGGATGGGCAAATACAAGGAGACAATACACTACTAATTGCAAGATCCTTAACAGTGTTGCTGAGCAGAGAGATGTTGGGATCCAAGTTCATATCTCCTGGAAAGTGGCTACACAGGTCGATAGGGTGGTTAAGATCCCTTATGGAATGCTTGCTCTTATTAGTCGAGGCTTTGGGTTCAAAAGCCAAGAGGTTCTGTCGCAGCTTTATAAAACTCTGGAGTATTGTGTACAGTTCTGGTCGCCCCACTTTAGGGAGGATGTTGAGGCTTTGAAGAGGGTACAGAGGAGAATTACCGGGATTCTGCCCGGTTTCAAGGGCATGAGCTAGCTGGAGAGGCTAGCTCTCGAATTTGGGTTGTTTTCTCTGGAGCGGTAGAGGCTAAGGAGAGATCTAATGGAGGTTTATAACATTATGAGAGGCAGAGATAGAGTAGACAGCAAGTGTCTTTTTCCCAGGGTAGAGGTGTCTAATACCAGACAGCTTGCATTAAAGGTGAGAGGGGTTGGGTCAAAGGGGATGTGAGGGATAAGCTTTTTTTACTCAAAGAACGCAGAAAGTCTGGAATGAGCTCCCTGGTCTGGTGGTAGAGGCAAATGCATTAGAGACTCTTAAGAGACGTCTCCCTCATGTATTTGAGGAGGATGAGGGATTTGGACGCTGTGTGGGTAGAAGGGATTCATTTTGGGGGGTGTTTTGATTACACTTTAGCTGGTTCAGCACAACATTGTGGGACGAAGGGCTCCCCCGTCCTGTACTGTTCTATGTAAATTCCTCATTCTTCATAATTTTTGAGTGTTATTTTTATATAAATCTTTATTTTTTATAATTGATGAATATTGTTTTCGGTTCCGTGTCACACCAACACACCACAGCAAATTCCTAATATATGTAAACGGACATGGTGAATAAAGTTGGGAGTAAGTGAGAGCTGATGGTTGGCATTGACCAGATGGGCTGAAAGGCCTATGACATGCTGTATAACTCAATGACAAGACTGTGTGCAGGCTAGCACAGCCGTCTTTGAAGATCTGTAAAGTTGACATCAATACTTCATCAACAGAGATTGTTTCCGAGCTCCCACCTACATACACACTGAAACACTGCAATGAGCCTTGTAATTTGTACACTAATAAAGTACAACTACAAGATTTATGATGATACATCTGCAGCTCAACGCTGTCTTGGAAACTGCTGTTGCCTCTAGAAACAAGCGGGTCTGTTCTGAGCAATGGTAATAATATCTCACCTCCTCGCCCTCTTTGGTAATATGACAACATCGCGGCATTCCCCATAGGCTCATTAGCCAAAGTGTCAGAGGGAAAACAGATTCCAAAATTGCCAAGCTTCATACTTGAAGAATTCACCACTCACGATGTTTCTGCTGTAGCGAGCAGCTCCGAATGATTCATTGTCGAACGTACACTCAGTGGCCACTTTATTAGGTACACCTATTTATGCAATGCAAATGTCTAAACAGCCAATCAGGTGGCAGCAACTTGATGCATAAGAGCATGCAGACATGGTCAAGAGGTTCAGTTGTTGTTCAGACCAGACTTCAGAATGGGGAAGAAATGTGATCTGAGTGACTCTGATCATGGAATGCTTGTTGGTGCCAGATGGGGTGGGTTGAGTATCTGAGTAACTGCTGATCTGCTGGGATTTTCACTCACAACAGTCTCTAGAGCAGGGGTTCCCAACCTTTCTTTATGCTATGGACCATTAAGCAAGGGGTCCGCGGACCCCAGGTTGAGAGCCTCTGCTCTGGAGTTTACAGAGAATGGTGCAAGAAACTAAAAACCATCCAGTGAGCGGCAGTTCTGTGGGTGAAACGCCTTCTTAATGAGAGAGGTCAGAGGAGAACGGTCAGACTGGTTCAAGCTGACAGGCAGGTGACGGTAACACAAATAACCACACGTGGTGCGCAGAGAGCACCTCTGAAAGCACAACACATCAAACCTTGAAATGGGTGGGCTACAACAGCAGAAGACCACAAGCATACACTCAGAGGTTACATTTCAGGTACAAATGGTACTTAATAAAGTAGCCACTGTGTGTATTTTAAGATCACCGGCTTCCACTGAGGCCTGTTCCCGTGGTAACCCTTACTTGCAATGGAAAGAGAAACTGGGACCATTTTATCACGTGCTCAGACATTGTAGACCCAAGGGCCTGTTCTTGTCTATACTGTCTGAGGATCGTCCCTGAGACCCCGAGAGCAATACCGTCTGGAGTTTAACCATCTAGTGCTTAGCTCCTGGGAGGAGTTATTAACTTCAAGCTTTCTGCATAATCACGCAAAGAGTTGAAATGCATGTGCAAGTAATGAGAGCTGTATAACTCATCTCCTTCTACCCTAGGCCACGGACATCAATCATCTCTGCTGTGGACACTTTCTGGAGGTCCAAGATCCGTATGCTCCACGGCCGCTGGACTAAGTGTGTAAATGTAGGAGGGGACTATGTTGAAAAATAAATGTGCTAGGTTTTCTAAAAATTACTCCTTCTACCTTAGGGCACGAACTTATCAATCACCCCTCGTATATTCTGTGCAAGCTTGTAGATTAGTTATCCAGTGCAAATTACCCCTGGTGCAATAATGAGACTGTGTGATAGAATGAGTGGCAGGTAGTATATATACAGATGGTATTGTTCTGTTAACCAGTATAGACTCGATGGGCCAAGTGGTCTCTTTCTAATATATTGAAAGTAAAACTTTGAATCTAAGCCAGCTGTACGGGGCAAGTAACCCATTTGGAACTATTGTTCTTCTTGCGACTTTGAACGACCCTCTGGAGTTTAGCTCTCAGGTGAGGGCGGGACAAGAGCAGAGCAGTTAGTGCACACATTGCTGCACAAGCTGTGAGATCAGGTTCAATTCCCGCTGCTGAAAATGTGGTAACCCTTGTGGCTACCACCAGTACAATCCTCACTGACTTGATTTGCAGTAAACGACGCACATTACTGTCTGTTTCTATGTACGTGTGACAAATAAAGCTAGGTTAATATCATCTAATCATCAGTATACAAATGTTGTACTAAAGATGAGTGCAAAAGCTGCAGATGCTCAAAATCTGAAATAAAAATAGAAAATGCCGGAAACACTCAGCTGGTCAGGTAACCTCTGTAGGGAGAGAAACAAGAGGTTAACAATTCTGGTTGCTGCCCTTTCATCAAATCTCAAGCAGTTTGCTTTCTGAGGGAGTTTTTGCTTTTGTTGTTACTGAGGTGACTTCAGAATCCAAAATATGTTTTCTTCTTCAGCACAGTTTTACTTTTGTCAGTAACTGCAGTATCGAATATTGAAATGCGCAAATAGAGTGGACCTGGAGTGTCTAGGGCCAGAGGGCACAGCCTGAGAATATGAGGACACCTGCTTAATTAGTCCAAATGTACTAGTCATAATGTGGCCGAATTAACCAGAATCCACTGTACATCCAATATTCCCTGTCCTGAAAAATAACTATGCCTAGGAACTTCACCACTAATTCAGGCATCAAACTCCAGCTGTTGCTCATTCAGGAGACCTGGCCTCTAAGTTACCAGGAACACGTAGATCCTATTAAATCCCTTCCTAGAGAGAGAGGCTGAGTAAGCTCGGACTTCGTTCAAAGTTCAAAGTGCATTTTATCGAAGTGTGTACAGTATAAGTTATACAACCTTGAAATTCGTCTCCTTACAGGCAGCCACAAAACAAAGAAAACCAGAAGAACCCACTGAAAGCTAAGGAAGACCGTCAAACACCCGGTGTGCAGAGAGGGAGGAAAGACAAACGTGCGAACAATAAAAGGAAGCAAGCAGCGTTCGGAACTGAAGTTCGCAGAGCCGGGCAACATTCCAGCTGACCTAGGTGTCCACGAGTTGCAGGACGCAGCCACGGTCCAGTATAGAGTCGAGCAAACCCCACAGAGCCGCGACCTCCTCCAACCCTGACAGCCGACCATTTCAATCTGGCCCAGCACCTAAACCGTCCAAACCTAGGTCGCTTCTCACTCTTGGACCTGGGCTCAGCCACTTCGATAGGGCCAGCACCCGGCTTTTACAATCAGCTCGGCCCTCAGATCAGTCAAACCTCCGATCTCTCCTCACCTCGGCCACATCGAATTTACCCGACCTTTCCAATTTGGCTCTTAAAGCGATCAAACCTCGCATCTTTCCTCACCTCACCTCAGCTCTGCTGCTTTGAATTTCCAAGTCGGCTCCAGCTGGGACGTGCTGCAACTGTCCTGGCCCAGCGAGACCCCAATCCACACCACAAAAATGCCAGATTGTACAGGCAATTCAGCTCAACAGTTTGCAATGATTGTTTACCAGAAAAAGTGTTAATAACAAAGTATTCAAGCAACACATACAAAATGCTTGAGGAACCCAGCAGGCCGGGCAGCATCTATAGAAAAGAATACAGTCAACATTTTGGCTGAGACCTTTCAGCAGGACTGGAGAAAAAATGGTGAGGAGCAGATTTAAAAGGTGAGGGGGGGAGGGGAGGAAGAAACACAACGTGTGATGCACCATCAATAACTCTCTCTGAGACGTGAAGGCGAGATGTCGGCTTTTATTGACTGGAAGAAAGAACAAGCAGTAGCTGACCACCATACTACATCCTGGAGACTGAGGGCCGGGCTCAAGCTTTATACTGGGGGCCGTGGGAGGGGCCACAGGAGCAGTCAGCGGGGGGCGTGTCCAGACAGGTATATGTAGTTCACCACTTTCACCCCCCCTTTGTTTTAAAAAGAGTCCCCATGTGGCAAAGCTTCTTACAGGTTAAGTCTATCAGGTGGTCGAATCTGTCGCTGCGATCTACGTAGCACCGGCTGTGATTGCACAGGAGCCGGTGGTGGTGATTGCACAGGAGCCGGTGGTGGTGATTGCACAGGAGCCGGTGGTGGTGATTGCACAGGAGCCGGTGGTGGTGATTGCACAGGAGCCGGTGGTGGTGATTGCACAGGAGCCGGTGGTGGTGATTGCACAGGAGCCGGTGGTGGTGATTGCACAGGTGCCGGTGGTGGTGATTGCACAGGTGCCGGTGGTGGTGATTGCACAGGTGCCGGTGGTGGTGATTGCACAGGTGCCGGTGGTGGTGATTGCACAGGAGCCGGTGGTGGTGATTGCACAGGTGCCGGTGGTGGTGATTGCACAGGAGCCGGTGGTGGTGATTGCACAGGAGCCGGTGGTGGTTGCACAGGTGCCGGTGGTGGTTGCCCCGGAGACGGTGGTTGTGCTGGTTCCGGCCTAACTGGAGGTGTCAGCCCACTAGGCATCAGTGATCCCTCATGCGCGTGCGAGACGCCCGGTGTATGAGTGTCGTGAGGGGTCAGTGTAGGGCTCGGTGTGCGCGGTGTCACCTCGGGTACAGGGTTCATAGTTACCGGGGAGTGTTTGGGATAGTGGTCTGCTGCTCCTGCGGGCGCCAGGTCGCGGATGGAGACCGTGTCCTCCCACCCATCAGGTAAGACCACGTAAGCATACTGGGGGTTCGCATGTAGAAGGTGAACCCTCTCGACCAGCGGGGAGTATTTATTGCTCCTCACATGTTTCCGGAGCAGCCCTGGCCCTGAGGACGTCAGCCAAGCTGGTAGGGTGGTCCCAGTGACAGACTTCCTGGGAAAAGAGAATAGGCGCTCATGAGGGGTGGCATTGGTGGACGTACATAACAGGGAGCGGATAGAGTGGAGTGCCTCAGGGAGGACCTCCTGCCATCGAGAGACCAGCAACCCTTTTGACTTAAGGGCTAAAAGTGTGGCCTTCCACACTGTGGCATTCTCCCTCTCCACCTGTCCATTTCCCCGGGGATTATAACTCGTGGTCCGACTCGTAGCAATGCCCCTAGCCAGCAGGTACCGGCGCAGCTCGTCACTCATAAAGGAGGACCCTCTATCACTGTGAATATAGCAGGGTTATCCGAACAGAGTGAAGAGCTGGCGCAGGGCTTTTATGACGGAGGTGGTAGTGGTGTCGGGGCAGGGGATGGCAAAGGGGAACCGCGAGTACTCGTCAATAATATTGAGAAAGCAGACATTGCGGTCGGTGGAGGGAAGGGGGCCCTTAAGGTCAACACTCAGTCGCTCAAAGGGGCGGGTGGCCTTGATAAGTTGCGCCTTTTCAGGACGGTAGAAGTGCAGTTTGCACTCAGTGCAGACTTGGCAGTCCCTGGTCATTGTCCTGATGTCCTCCAGGGAGTACGACAGGTTCCGGGCTTTCACGAAATGGTAAAATTGGGTGACCCCCGGGTGGCAAAGATGTGCATGGAGGGCGTATAGCTGGTCGAGCTGTGCGCTGGCACACGCTCCCCGGGATAGGGCATCAGGGGGCTCATTGAGCCTTCCAGGCCGGTACAGGATGTCAAAGTTGTAGGTGGAGAGTTCTATTCTCCACCGCAAAATTTTATCATTTTTGATTTTGCCCCGCTGTTGGTTGCTGAACATGAATGCAACCGAGCGCTGGTCCGTCGGCAAGGTGAACCTTTTGCCGTCGAGTTAGTGCCTCCAGTGCCTATTAGCTTCCACTATGGCCTGGGCTTCTTTCTCCACCGCGGAGTGCCGAATTTCAGGGCCTTGGGGGGTACGAGAAAAGAATGCTACTGGCCTGCCTGCCTGATTGAGGGTAGCAGCAAGCGCGAAATCGGAGGCGTCACTCTCTACTTGGAAGGGAATGGTCTCGTCCACCGCATGCATCGTTGCTTTGGCAATGTCCCCTTTAATGCAGCTGAAGGCCACGCAGGCCTCGGCAGAGAGGGGAAATGTGGTAGACTTGACCAGGGGGCGGGCCTTGTCTGCGTAACGGGGGACCCATTGG
The DNA here is from genome assembly GCF_030144855.1 of Hypanus sabinus. Lineage (NCBI taxonomy): Eukaryota > Metazoa > Chordata > Chondrichthyes > Myliobatiformes > Dasyatidae > Hypanus > Hypanus sabinus. The sequence goes on along the minus strand of NC_082734.1, from coordinate 4,994,897 downwards.
GCGTAATAGGAAAAGAAGCCCAGGCACCGTCTGAGGGCTTTGAGGGTGGTGGGAAGAGGGAGTTCTAACAGGGGGCGCATACAGTCGGGATCAGGGCCAATGACCCCGTTTTCCATGACATACCCAAGGATAGTGAGTCTGGTGGTTCTGAACACACATTTGTCCCTATTATAAGTAAGGTTCAGGGCTTTGGCCACTTGGAGAAATCGTTGGAGGTTGGCGTTGTGATCCAGCCAGTCATGACCACAGATGGTGATATTATCCAGATAGGGAAATGTGGCCTTCAGTTGGCACTGGTCTACCATCCGGTCCATCTCCCTCTGGAAGACAGAGACACCATTCGTGACACCGAAGGGGACGCGCAGGAAGTGATAGAGCCTGCCGCCTGCCTCGAAGGTGGTGTAGGGATGGTCCTCTGGGCGGATGGGGAGCTGTTACAAGCGGATTTCAGATCTATTGTCGAGTACACCTTGTACTGAGCTATCTGGTTGACCATATCCGCGATGCGGGGTAGGGGGTACGCGTCAAGCTGCGTGAACCTATTGATGGTTTGACTATAGTCCACGACCGTACTATTTTTCTGCCCGGTCCGAACAACAACCACCTGGACCCTCCAAGAACTTGTGCTTGGCTCAATGATCCCCTCCCTGAGCAGCCGCTGCACCTCTGACTGAATGAAGGCCCTGTCCCCCACGCTGTACCTCCTGCTTTTGGTTGCCACAGGTTTACAGTCAGGTTGGCGAACAGCGATGGGGGAGGGATCTTGAGGGTGGAGAGGCTGCAAGTGGTGTTGGTAGCGCAGCTGTCGGCCTGGTTCTGGGTGGGATGTGTGGGTCGGTGTGTGTGTGGTCAGTAGCGGGGTATATGGCGAAGTCCCACAAAACTGAGGATTCCTGACAGTGAGTGGTGGGAGGGGCCCATTTTATGCCATAGTCACACTTTCGAGGTGGCTCTGGAAGTCCAGCCCCAATAGCACAGGTGCACACAGTTGAGGCATGACCAGTAGCGCAAAGTTCCGATATTCCGTGCCCTGCACCACCAATGTCGCTACACAACCCACCCGGATGTCTGTGGAATGCAACCCAGAAGCCAAGGTGACCCTCTGGCTTACTGGCCATGTCACGAGTCCACAGCGTTGCAATGTGTCCGGGTGAATAAAACTCTCCGTGTTGCCCGTGTCAAACAGGCAGCTAGTCCTGTGCCCCTCCACCAGGATGTCCATCATTGACCTTCCAAGCTGGTGTGGGGCGCATTGGTTGAGGGTTACAGTGGCCAGAGTTGAACCGCCGTCTTGGTGCCCAGTAAACACCGGCAGGTAGGGGGCGGGGTGAGGTGGCGCCAACCAAGATGGCCGCCCCCATCTGGGCATGCAAGATGGCGGCCCCCATGCCTCGCATGAGGCGGGCAGGCAAGATAGCGGCCCCCGTGCCTCACACGCAACGCTGCCCGACCCCACTCGTGGTTTAGACTTACAGACTTTGGCAAAATGACCCTTCTTCCCGCAGCTGGAACAGGTCGCTTCTCGGGCTGGGCAGCACTTTCAGGGGTGCTTTTCGAGTCCGCAGAAGTAACACTGCGCGGGCTTGCGACTGGCAGCAGCTGTGGTCGGGTTCGGGGAGTTCGTGGAATCGCGACTGGCAGCAGCGTTGGTGAATTCGCTCGCGGGAACCAGCAGCGGCGGGGTCTGAGGTGTCCACAGGACTGGCGGGGGATCGTGCGGCTGGACAGCGTCAGCGTTGTGCAGAGCAGCCTCCAGTGTGTCGGCCATCTCGATAGCCAAGCGTAAGGTAAGATCAGCATTTTCCAGCAGTCGCTGGCGCACGTACACTGACCTGATCCCCGTAACAAAGGCGTCTCGTACTAGCAACTCCACATGTTGTTCCGCTGTGAGAGTTTTGTAGTCACAAGTTCGCACGAGTGTCTGTAGGACTCGGAGAAACTCTGCACTCGACTCTCCAGGCCGCTGTCATTGCGTAGCTAAGCGATGTCTTGCGTAGACGGTGTTCACCGGCCGCAGGTACTGTCTTTTGAGGGCGTCCAGTGCCCCTTGGTAGGTCGACAAGTCTCTGATAAGTGAGTAAACTTTTGGGGTGACCCTCGAGAGGAGAATTCTGTGCATAACAGCGGGCTCAGTCGCACTAACCTCCTCCAAGTATGATTGGAAGCATGCAAGCCAGAGTTCAAAGGCAAGAGCTGCTTCAGGGGCTTGGGGGTCCAAATCCAATTTTTCTGGACGTAAAATACTTTCCATGTTTTAAAACTTCCAGTCAATAAAATTGATGCACCATCAATAACTCTCTCTGAGACGTGAGGCGAGATATCGGCTTTTATTTACTGGAAGAAGGAACAAGCAGTGGTTGACCACCATACTACATCCTGGAGTCTGAGAGGCCGGGCTCAGGCCTCGATCGCCTTTATACCGGGGTCCGTGGGAGGAGCCACAGGAGCAGTCAGCAGGGGGACGTGTCCAGACAGGTATATGTAGTTCACCACAACGTGATAGGTGAAAAGGGAGGGGGAGGGGTGAAGTGAAGAGCTGGGAAGTTAATAGGTGAAAGAGATACACGGCTGGAGAAGAGGGGAGTCTGATAGGAAAGGGTCAGTTGGTTTCTTTGTTTCATTGGCCACCAGAAAGATGTCGCTTAAACCAGTAAGTAGCGCCATCTTTCTGGTGCCATCTTAGTGTGGGAGACTGAAGGGGTGACTTTATAGGGGTGTACAAAGCATGAGGGGCACAGGTAGGGTAAATGCACACAGCCTTTTTTCTTGGAAAGAGAAAATCAATAACACAAGGGCATAGATTTAAGGTGAGAAGGCAAAAACTTAGAAGGGACTCAAAGGGTACTTGTTCACTACTATCTACCATCAGTGACCATGCGACAGGAGTTTCTGAAGCCCGAAGTCCAATATCAGCAGGTTCGAGAAGAAGATGGCACCAGTGAACTATGCTACAAAGGCAACGACCTCAAGATGGTTCAGGAAACAATTCCTTACATCTCTTACATCTTTTTATTTCAGATTTGGTTCTACTACCGTTAGAGCTTGTTATCTACATTCTGGGAGTGTGATTTCGGGCCGGTTGAGCAATCTGGCACTTGGCTGTCTCCGAGAGTGTTCCACAAGGCCGTGCCCAAAGCGTGCGGTGTGAAGGCCAGGAAGCCTGGAGATGGGACACAAGGCTGTGATCGACTCTGTCTCTCGCCAATTAAAGTGTCGAGGAAGGTTGAAGTCTTCGAGGCGGGTATGGAAGGCAAGCAAGTGTTCACCGCCGTCCGCCGGCCTTCCCACTCGCTGCTGCCAGAGAAGGGTGTCTGCCTGTGATGGCCTCTCACTCTCGCTTGCTCGCTACTCCTGAGGGACGGTCTTTGCTTTCGAGTGCTCTCTCTCTCTCTCCCCCTCTCTCCCGCCCCCCCCCCCCCCCCGACGCTGTCAGCGTACAGCGCTGTGGGAAGGTTTAATCGACGCGGATTGTAGATTTGGACTCTAATTCAGTTTTTACTATTTGTTCTTGTTCTGGTTACTCTTTTTTTTTTGTTACCTCATTTTGGGTGATTTTTGACAGCCTGCAGATAACGAAAACTGAGCTGAACTGAAATGTGGCTTTTGTGTTTTGTATTCTATGCGTCTTGCACTTTCTTGTTGTCATTTGCATGATTTTTTTGTGCACGTGGGACACGGGTTTGGTATTTGAAGTATTTCATTGAACAGGGTGCTTCCATGGTTATTCGTTGTTCCGTAACTGTCTGTGGAGAAGATGAATTTCAGGGTTGTATTCATACTTTGAGAATAAGTGTACTTTGACTTTCAGGACATCTATTTCCCTTCAACCATTCGGTTTTTGAACCAACCGGCAGACGACCAACCACTGCGACTCAGTAACACTGTGCCCACTTTGATCCCCCCGCACTAAAATAGATATTTTTTGAAATTCTAATTGTTTAGCTGGTGGCTTTCCTGTGAATGCTGCTTATCCGATGCAGGTTGCCTGTGATGCTGCACCGACTGCACTTTTCATTGCACCTGCGCAGACAATCAACTTGACTTTGCATATGGGATGAGCTGCCTGAGGATGTTAGCAACGCTTCAAAGGCACGCAGGTGGATGGGAGAGGTTTAGTGGGATATGGGCTAGGATGGGGCAAATGGAGTGGGTGGATCAGAATGGACAAGATGGGCTGAAGGGCCTGTTTCTAAACTGTGTTGCTTTATGACTCTAGAGTGGTGGCTAATCAAGACTCCATTTACCAGCCTTGATGTTTGGCCACTCATCATGAATTTTATTTATTTATTCATTTATTTATTTATTGAGGCACAGTGTGGAATAGGCTCTTCCAGCCATTCAGGCCCTTCGATCCGTGCTGACCAGCAACCTCATCACGGGACAGCTTACGATGATCAATTAACGTACCAATCAGTACATCTTTTTTGGACTGTGGGAGGAAACCCACACAGTCACTGGGAAGTACGTGCAAACTCCTTCCAGTCACCGCTGGAACTGAAGTTCGAACTCTGGAACACCCCAAGCTGTGATAGCATCACGCTAACCACTACGTTACCACAGCGCCATTTATGCAGAGAAGGAGGACAGTTCACCCACAGATCTCCACAGAGCAATTCACTCGTCAGAATTCGCCATACCTTACCCGTTAAACTTTCACCCTCAGATGCCCAGTTTCATTTTATGAGCCACAACTGAACCTGCTTTGACCAAAATCGCAGCTCTAGACCATTTGGCAAATATCGAAATTGTTCGACAACAGTCTGAAATTAAGCACACTGCTAAATGAGACTTTACTGGGTCACTGCTACATTGGACTTCAGTTGGCTTATTTCTGCTCAAGTCCCCGAAGTGAGACTAGTACTTTCCAGACATTCACTCTGCTACAGATATAAAATATCCCGTTTAGTGCCATTGTTGAACTTCTAGACCTCAATCATCTGTTTCAAACTCAAACTAATTTTATTATCAATGTTCATACTTTGATAATCAGCAATCACACTCAGTGGCCACTTTATTAGGTCCACCAGTACACCTGCTCGTTAATGCAAATATCTAATCAGCCAATCACGTGGCAGCAACTCAATACATAAAAGCACACAGACATTGTCAAGAGTTTCAGTTGTTGTTCAGACCAGACAGGATTTATTAAAAATTATTACTCACATTTTAATATACGTTGGTTATTGAATGTGATATATTCACCATCTAAAAAAATATCAGACTGTATATTATCCTTAGATGCAGATAGGATTGAGTGGAATTATCTTTTTAAGACCTTAGAAAAGTTTAATTTTGGGCCTAATTTTATTCGTTGGGTTAAATTAATTTACTTGTCTCCTACTGCTCAGGTTATTACTAACTCTCAAATTTCTAAGCCCTTTAAATTACAGCGGGGAACTAGACAAGGTTGCCCTCTTAGTCCTTTACCTTTTGCTTTAGCTATAGAACTCTTAGCAATAGCATTTTGAGAATCTAAGGACATTTCTGGTATACTAAGGGAAGGTATGACTCATAAAATTTCATTATATGTTGATGATATTTTACTTTTTATCTCTAACACTGAAACTTCTTTACCTTCAGTTCTTTCTTTAATTTCCCAGTTTAGTTTTTTTATTTCAGGATATAAGCTGAACCTACATAAAAGTGAGCTATTTCCTTTAAATGACCTCATGTCATCAAATGCCAGATCTCTATTCCAAGTTGTTACAAGTCAATATCTAGGTGTAACAATTACTAAAAACTTCAAGAATTTATTTCAAGAAGACTTAAACCCCTTATTGAATTATGTGAAAAAGATGCTTTCTAAATGGTCTCCTCTTTCTTTATCTCTAATTGGCCGAATTAATTCGATTAAAATGAAGATTCTTCCTAAATTTCTATATCTTTTTCAGGCTTTACCTATTTTTATTCCTAAGACTTACTTTGATTCTTTAGATTCAATTTTAACATCTTATATTTGGAATAATAAACAAGCTCATTTAAGTAAAGTTTACCTACAAAGAAATAAAGAGATGGGTGGATTAGCCCTACCCAATTTTAGGTTTTACTATTGGGCTGCCAATATAAGGAATATTACTTTCTGGTCCTATTATATTTATCGTAAAGATTGCCCATCATGGGTCTCCTTAGAAGTTAATTCTGTAAAAAATTCCTCTATTGTCTCTCTTCTTGGATCATACTCTTATTTTTCAGCAAATAAAACAACAGATAACATAATTGTTAAGCAAACTTTAAGGATCTAGTCTCAATTTAGAAAATTTTTTGTTTTAGCGAATTTTTCATTATCATCTCCCATTCTCCTTAATTATTTTTTATCCCTTCCATGACTGACAAAGTCTTTAAGGATTGGGATGAACTGGGTATTAAGTGTTTTTGGGACCTGTTTATCTCAGGATCTCTTGCTTCATTTGACCAATCGTCAACTAAATTTGCACTCCCAAAAACACATTTTTTACAGATACCTTCAAATTAGAGATTTCTTACATTTCCAATTAACTACTTTTCCTAAAGGTCCTGATAAAAAATTTACTGGACAATGTTTTAAATTTAAAACCTTTTGTTAATGGTTCTATTATCGTTATCTATAACTTGTTGATTGATTCTGGACAAGACTTTTTAGATAAAATAAAAAAAAAGCTTGGGAGGATGACCTAAATTGTCAGATTTCTGATGAAAGATGGAATAAAATTCTTAAATGGGTTAATAAATCATCTTTCTGTGCTCAACATTCTCTTCTACAATTTAAAGTGGTTCATAGAGATTACATTTCTAAACAGAAGCTGTCCAGTTTTTATCCGAATGTTTCTCCACTTTGTAATAAATTTAACTCTGCTGATGCCTCTTTAATTCATATGTTTTGGTTTTGCCCTAAAATTGAAAAGTTTTGGTGGGAAGTATTCCATACCTTCTCACAACTTTTTAGGGTCCAATTTGACCCAAATCCCCTTACTGCCTTGTTTGGTATTATTGCAAATGAAGATATAACTTTAAATACTCTTAACCTACAGGTTTTAGTTTTTACCTCTCTTTTGGCAAGGAGAGCAATCTTGCTTAAATGGAAGGAGTCTACCCCTCCTACACATCTTCAATGTGATATTATGTCTTATTTAAATTTAGAGAAGATCCGCTGCTCAGTCTTAAATTTGAAACAATCTTTTGATGATATCTGGGGACCTTCCCTAAATTACTTTACCAATTTATAAAGTTTAACAGTGCACAGACTTTTATGTATGTTTTTATCTTCTCTTCTTAAGCGAATATGTTTTTTTTCTAATTATCCATTATCATCCATCAGCTTTTACTTTGGTATCTTTAAATGTTTGATTACGGAGTGGTATACCTTTATGTGATATGCTATAACATTTTGATCACTTTTATTATAATATATGAATGTACACAATTTATGTTGAGATGTATCTATGTGTTGCACTCTGTAAATCTTGCTTTTTCTTCTGAATAAAAATATTGTAAAAAGGAAAAAGGTTGTTCAGACCAGACATCTTTTGACGGTGGAATGATTGTTGGTGCCAGATGGGGTGGTCTGAGTATCTCAGAAACTGCTGATCTCCTGGGATTTTCACACACAAAAGTTTCTAGAGTTTCAAGGTTCAGGGTACACTTATTATCAAAGTATGCATGCAGTATACATTTCCGAGATTCATCTTACAGAGCATGGTGTGAAAAGCAGGAGCCCCATTTGCCTGAAGCAACTGGTTATAAGGAGCCAGCAGCCTGCCTTTGCCTATTCTCCAGTCAACAGAAACAGGTTGTGGTGAACTACATATACCTGTCTGGATACGCCCCCCACTGACTGCTCCTGTGGCTCCTCCCACTGACTGTGGCTCCACCCACTGACCCCGGTATAAAGGCGATTGGAGCCTGGGCCCTGCCCTCAGTCTCCAGGATGTAGTATGGTGGTCAATTACTACTTGTTCTTTCTTCCAGTCAATAAAAGCCAATATCTCGCCTCACGTCTCAAGAGAGTTATTGATGGTGCATCTCGAGTCCACCAGGCTAAGTAGCTAAGCTACATGTGAAGGCCAGGAGCTGGACCTGGTCGTCAAAGGCTATTTGAGATGCACACCTTTGGGAGCATTTAATAGGCAGTGGGAGCTTATCCCCACTACCTCTCCTCACCAATGTCAACCTTAAAGAGCCAAGTAGCACTTATATCTGGGAATAATACAAGAGATACCCATGCTTGATTGACAGTTCAGAATCATCCCATCATGCCACTTGGAAGGTGGGACACAGTGTGATGGACTGGTCTGAAGTCCAATGGGGGAGTGAGGACTAGTGTGGTTGGAGGTCATGGGGGAACTGGTTCAGCACCTCATCGGTATAAAAATAAAACTTCCTTATCAGCAACTGGTTGCTATTGACATCAACTAACTTATTAAAGTTGTGACATCAGCCTCCCCTAGTGGCATGCAGACTCCACTTAACATTGCGTTGAAGTCACAAATCAGAAGAACACAGTCTAACCTAGAAAGCATTCTGCAAGAGCTGTGGAGTGTGTTAAAAAAAACCAGTATCCCGAATCCAGGGATGGAAGGGAATGCTATCCTAGTTTCCCACTCCTGATCAACGTCTAGTGACAGCAACAGGTTTAATTTTAATTTTTTTAATTAATTTTTATTTCGAGATACGTACAGTGAGGAACAAGCCCTCTTGGCCCACTGAGCCACAGCACCCAGACACCCAGCGATTTTAACCCCGGCCTAATGGGACAATTTACAATCATCCATTAACCTACAAATCGGCATGACTTTGGACTGTGGGAGGAAACTGGAGCATCTGGCGGAAACCCACGCGGTCACGGGAAGGACATACAATCTGCGGAAGGGAATTCTGAACTCCGAAGCTCCGTCATGCTAACTGCTACAGTGCCATGGTTCCCTAAAGTTAATGTGCACTTTTATAGCGTCTTTCACATTGTCCAACAGCTAACGTTATCAGCTGTTAAAGACAGGTACGCTCAGCAAGGTCCAACAAGAAGCAGTGTGGTGAACTATGTGCCTGTCGGGACACGCCCCTGCTGACTGCTCCTGTGGCTCCTCCCACAGGCCCCTGTATAAAGGAGATCTGAGGCCTGATGCTCGGCCTCAGTCTCCAGGACATAGTATGATAGACACTCACTCCTGGTTCCTTCTTCCAGTCAATAAAAGCCGATATCTCGCCTTACGTCTCAGTGTGAGTTATTGATGGTGCATCAAGCGGCGAGTTCGTGATCATGTAGTGAGATCGCAGATGGGTCGGAAAATTACCTAAAATCAGGGATGGTTCCTATATAGGCATCTTTTATTCTCGTGAGACCATGGAGTTGCATCTTGGAAGGTTTCCAGGGCGCAGGCCTGGGCAGGGTTGTATGGGAGACTGGCAGTTGCCCAAGCTGCAAGCCTTCCCCTCTCCACGCCACTGATGTTGGCACTAGGACCCAAGCAGCTTGGCACCGGTGTCATCGCAGAGCAATGTGTGGTTAAGTGCCTTGCTCAAGGTCACAAACACGCTGCCTCAGCTGAGGCTCGAACCAGTGACCTTCAGATCACTAGACCGATGCCTTATCCACTAGGCCACGTGCCAACACGATGGTTCCTGTAAATCCTATATTTGAAAAAGCAGGGAACTACAGACCATAAGACAGATGAGCAGTATGAGGACATTCAGCCCATCGAGTCTGCTCCACCATTCTATCATCCCTCCCAACCCCATTCTCTAGCCTTCTCCCCGTAGCCTTTGATACCCTGACAGATCAGAAACCTAGCAATCTCCACCTTAAATATACTCACTGACTCGGCCTCCACAGCCCTGAGTAATAATGATGCGGCAGACTCTGGCTGAAAAAATTCCTCCTTATCTCTATTTTAAATGGATGTCCTTGTATTCCGAGGCTGTGTCCTCTGGTCCAAGTCTCCCCCACTATAGGAAACATCCTCTCCACATCCACTCTATCTGTGTCCTCTGGTCCCAGACTCCCCCACTATAGGAAACATCCTCTCCACCTCCACTCTATCTGTGTCCTCTGGTCCTAGACTCCCCCACTATAAGAAACATCCTCTCCACATCCACTCTATCTGTGCCCTCTGGTCCTAGACTCCCCCACTATAGGAAACATCCTCTCCATATCCACTCTATCTGTGTCCTCTGGTCCTAGATCCCCCACTATAGGAAACATCCTCTCCACATCCACTCTATCTGTGTCCTCTGGTCCCAGACTCCCCCACTATAGGAAACATCCTCTCCACATCCACTCTATCTGTGTTCTCTGGTCCTAGATCCCCCACTATAGGAAACATCCTCTCCACATCCACTCTATCTGTGTCCTCTGGTCCCAGACTCCCCCACTATAGGAAACATCCTCTCCACATCCACTCTATCTGTCCCCTCTGGTCCTAGACTCCCCCACTATAGGAAACATCCTCTCCACATCCACTCTATCTGTGTCCTCTGGTACTAGACTCCCCCACTATAGGAGACATCCTCTCCACATCCACTCTATCTGTGTCCTCTCGTCCTAGACTCCCCCACTACAGGAAACATCCTCTCCACATCCACTCTATCTGTGTCTTCTGGTCCTAGACACCTCCACTATAGGAAACATCCTCTCCACATCCACTCTATCTGTGTTCTCTGGTCCTAGACTCCCTGACTATAAGAAACATCCTCTCCGCATCCACTCTATCTGTGTCCTCTGGTCCTAGACACCTCCACTATAGGAAACATCCTCTCCACATCCATTCTATCTGTGTCCTCTGGTCCTAGACTTCCCCACTACAGGAAACATCCTCTCCACATCCACTCTATCTGTGTCTTCTGGTCCTAGACACCTCCACTATAGGAAACATCCTCTCCACATCCACTCTATCTGTGTCCTCTGGTCCTAGACTCCCTGACTATAAGAAACATCCTCTCCGCATCCACTCTATCTGTGTCCTCTGGTCCTAGACACCTCCACTATAGGAAACATCCTCTCCACATCCACTCTATCTGTGTCCTCTGGTCCTAGACTCCCCCATTATAGGAAACATCCTCTCCACATCCACTCTATCTGTGTCCTCTGGTCCTAGACTCCCCCACTATAGGAAACATCCTCTCCACATCCACTCTATCTGTGTCCTCTGGTCCTAGACTCCCCCATTATAGGAAACATCCTCTCCACATCCACTCTATCTGTGTCCTCTGGTCCTAGACTCCCCCACTACAGGAAACATCCTCTCCACATCCACTCTACCTGTGTCCTCTGGTCCTAGACTCCCCCACTATAGGAAACATCCTCTCCACATCCACTCTATCTGTCTCCTCTGGTCCTAAACTCCCCCACTATAGGAAACATCCTCTCCATGTTCACTCTATCTAGGTTGAATATTTTCAATGAGATCCACCCTCTTTCTTCTAAACTCCAGAGAGCACAGACCCAGAGCCATCAAACACTCCTCACACATTAACCCTTCTATTCCCAAAATCATTCCCATGAATCTCCTCTGGACCATCTCCAATTCCAGCACATCCTTTCTTAGATATTCCAAATATGTTTTGACCAATGCCTTATAAAGCCTTAGCATTGTCCTACTGCCTCTGTTGTAACTAATTTTCAGAAATCCCAGTTATTTAACCTCAAACGTGGCACCCGTCAGGGATGCCCTTTAAGTCCCTTTCTCTTTGATTTGTCTATGGAACCTTTGGCGATAGCATTTCGAAATTGTCCTGAATTGACCGGGATTTGGAGAGGGGGTGTTGAGCATAAAGTTTCTCTTTATGCTGATGACTTATTACTCTTTCTTTCAAATCCGTCTACATCCTTACCTCCAATGTTTTCACTTCTTGACCAGTTTAGCCAGTTCTCTGGCTATAAACTTAATTTACACAAGAGCGAACTTTTCCCAATTAATAAAGAAGCACAAGAATTAACATTTCGTGATCTCCCTTTTAAAGTAGTTCATAATCAATTTACTTATTTTGGGATTACAGTCACAAGGAAGTTTAAAGATCTCTTTCGTGAAAATTTTGCCAATCTTTCATATACTATAAAACAGAGTCTGGTACAATGGTCACCTCTATCTATGTCTTTGGTAGGTCGTATTAATGTTGTTAAAATGTATGTTCTCCCTAAACTTTTATACTTATTTCAATAAATCCCAATTTTTATTCCTAAATCTTTTTTTGATTCCTTAGACTCTATTATTTTGTCATATCTGTGGAAGAATAAGCGCTCTAGAATTAATAAAGTCTATCTCCAAAAACCTAAAAAAGAGGGTGGCATGGCTTTACCTAACTTTCGTTTATATTATTGGGCAGCTAATATACGTTGTGCTACCTTTTGGTCTTTTTTCCATGGCCAACCCAAGTGCCCTAACTGGGTGGCGATGGAGCTGAGCTCCACTAAAGAATTATCTATCTCTGCACTTGGCTCTGTACTCCCTAGTAGTTTGTCCAGATTAATAGTTAATCCTCTTGTTAGACACACTTTGCGTATTTGGGCTCAGTTTAGGAAATTTTATAGTTTCCATGGCTTTTCCGTCTCCAGCCCTGTCGTACATAATCACCTTTTTTTACCCACTACCTATGACTCAGCATTCCAGGATTGGTATAGGAAGGGCATTAAACATTTTGAAGATCTTTTTATTGATAATCGCTTCGCTTCTTTCCAACAGCTCTCTGCTAAGTTCAATCTGCCCAATGCTCATTTTTTTAGATATCTCCAAATTAGACACTTTATTGTTCCTTTAATTCCTAACTTCCCTAAAATGCCTGAGAAAAATGTTATGGACTTATTTCTTTCTATTAATCCACTAGGTAAAGGTTTAATATCAATTATTCGAGATAAATTAGCAGCCTTACGACGTGCCCCTGTGGATAAAATTAAAATGGCATGGGAGCAGGATTTAAATACCTCCTAATCTGATGAGACTTGGGACTCGATTCTCAAATCGGTTAATTCAACCTCTCTTTGTGCTCGCCATTGCCTTTTACAGCTTAAGATTGTTCATAGAGCCCATATGTCTAAATGTAAACTATCTCAATTTTACCCTAATATTAGTCCGCTTTGTGATAAATGCAAAAGGCCTCTCTCATTCATATGTACTGGTTTTGTACTAGCTTGGAGAAATTTTGGAAAGATGTCTTCATAACGTTATCGTATATTCTGAATCACCACCTAGAACCAAACCCTTTAATTGCTTTGTTCGGTTTCTGGGGTGAGACAGATTTATGTCTGAGTTCGACTAAGTGTCGAATATTATCTTTTGCCTCTCTCCTGGCTAGACGTTTAATCCTCCTTAGATGGAGAGATGTTGCCCCACCCACGCATGCTCAATGGCTTAATGATATTATGGCCTGCTTGGACCTTGAAAAAATTCATTATTCAGTTCTTAATTCGGATTTAAAGTTCCATAAGGTCTGGGGACCTTTTATTGAGGACTTTCATAACCTTCCTCTTAACTAAGGTTTTTTTTTCGGTCCCTTGCTTTCAGCTCCTTTTTTTTGGTAGTAGGCATTAATATCTTCTGTTGCTAAGTGTATTCACAGTCTGGGGGTTAGATTGTCCTGATTTATATTCTCTATATTGTGTTGTGGTTGGTCTGGAGTTTTTTTTGTGTTGTGGGGTTTGGGCAGGATACTAATTTTACTTGTCTTCAATTTGGGTGCTTTTTCAATTATCTTTCTTTGTACCATATTGTTATTGTATGTTTATTTTTGCACTGTATCAATGTTCTTCATTTTGATCTGGGTTTTTTTTTATCTGTAGTTATGTAGAAAATGTATTAAAAAACTAATTTAAAAAAATAAATAAAATAAAGCCTTAGCATTATGTTAATATGTGTTTTAGGGAACACAATGGAAGTCAGTAGCAAAAGGAAGATTTACAAGGTAATTCATCAAATCATAGCATCAGAGAGCAAACAAGTGCAGAATTAACCCCTTCAGCCCATCTAGTCTATCAAACTGTTCTGCATAGTCCCATTAATGTACACCTGGACCAAATGCCCTCTATAGCCCTCCCAACCACATCCCCATCCAAACTTCCCATGAATGTTGAAATTGAACCTGCGTCCACCATCGAGCCGGCAGCTCGTCCCACACTCTCACCACCCTCTGAGCGAAGACATTTCTCTCTCGGCTTTCCCTAATCAGACAGGTGTCAACATGAAGGGAAAGTCACATTTAACTAACTCACCGCAGTTCATTGAAGGAGAGTGCGATGTGGGTACGGGGAACTTGTGGGAAGACTATATTTTGATTTCCAGAAGGCATTCAATAAGGCATTAACATCATCTCCCTGAACAAGAAGGCACAGCAGTGCCTCCACTCCCTGAGGAGATTGAGGCAAACGAGGCTCCACTCCCCCCCCCCAATTCTTAACTGAATTTTACAGGAGCACCATCCTGACAAGCTGCATCTCCATCTGGTATGGGAAAGGCAGAGCATCGGACTGGAAGTTCCTACAAAGGACTGTGAGAATGGCTGAGAGGATTGTAGGGGTCTCTCTACCATCCATTGGGACTTTTATCAGGAGCCCTTAGTATTATTAATGATCCCACTCATCCATCCAACATCCTCTTTGACTTTCTACCATCAGGCAGGAGACTCCGATGCATAAAGACAAGAACAGTCAGGATGGGGAACAGTTTCTTCCCTCAGGCCATTAGGCTTCTGAACTCCCTGCTGCATCGCATTCAAAATATCACCAATTAATCTGTTCCATACCTTACAATATTTAATTTATGCACTTTAGTTTATTTATGTATAATTCACCTGTAGGTTTTATCCTTACTTTCATTAAGTTATTGCGTGTTCTGTGAATTACTGTGTTTTACACTCTGGTCCGGAGAAACATTGTCTCATTTGACGGTATACATGGATACAGTTAAATGACAATAAACTTGACCTTGATTAATGACTATGAAGCTAATAAAGTCCCTTGGTGTGGGAGGCAGCTTATTGATGTGGACAGTAGGTTGGCTGGCTACCAGGACAGAGAGTAGAAAAAGATCTCTGATTGGCAAGATGTATCGAGTGATTGGTCCTGGGACCTCAACTTCTTTCAAGAACTTACAAGAACTAGCATCCATCAAAATGCTTGTTAGTAGAAACACAGACGGCACTTTGGAAACTTCGTAAGGAAACACATACAGATCAGATCCCAATCTATCTCAGCGACCTCCCAAATGCACGCAAGAAGATCTGAGTTCTGAAGAGCAGAGACACACTAAACAGCACGGCAGAACTAAAGAACGAAGAGAACAAACATCTCATTAAAGTATTCGCACAAAGTGGATACCTATGGAACTTCATACGCAGATACCCACAAGGCCGACAGTGCACCAACCAAGAAGCAACCAGACATTGTGCTTCTGTACACTTGAAATATCGTGGAAATGACGGTCCAACTACTCCAAGAACATAGAATTTCAGTCACACAAAAGCCAACAGAAACACTGAGGAGTACTTTATAAAATCTGTTAAGTAAAACCAATGTTGTCCACAAAATCCAATGTGGAGACTGCCACAAATATGTCTACAAGGATCCATGAACAGCAACTGGTAAGGTGGCATATTGGTCTCCACCCATGAAGATCAAGAGGGGCACAAATTCTACTGGGCATCAGTGAACGTCGTAGCACAAGCAAACACACAACATTCCTAGAATTCCTAGAAGCACAGCTTTCCGTGAACAATTCTGCAAGCAAACACGTAGACCTCAATTCTATTTATGAGCCGATGAGGGCAAAATTCCTGACCACAATGCACAAAGTTCGCCACACAGGCAATCAGCAAAGACGTTTGTTGTCTGGAGTAAGAGGTATAGGTAGGGTACAGCCAGATAGACTTTATCCCAGGGAGGAACTAGCTAATACAAGAGGGCATAATTTTGGTGGAAAGTTGCCAAGGTAGTGTTTTTTACACACAGTGGTAGATGTGTGGGACACCCTGCCAGGAGTTTTAGTAGAGCCAGATAGATTGGGGAGATTTAAAAGACTCTTAGGCATATGGCTGAGAGGAAAATGGAGGGTGATGGGAGAAGATTGAGCTTAGAGTAAGTTAAAAAGTCAGCACAATAGTCGTGGGACAAAGGGTCTTTACTCGGCTGTACTTATCTCTTACATTCTGAGACATCGAAGATGCAAGTCAGAATCAAAACCAGGTTTCATATCACTGACATGTCATGAAATTTGTTGTGCATGTAGTGCAATACATAACAGAAATATTATAAATACAATAGGAAATATGTATAGAACACAGAACATAGAACAGTACAGCACATTACAGGCCCTTCGGCCCACAATGTTGTGCCAACCCTCAAACCCTGCCTCCCATATACCCCCCCCTTAAATTCCTCCATATACCTGTCCAGTAGTCTCTTAAATTTCACTAGTGTGTCCACCTCCACCACTGACTCAGGCAGTGCATTCCACGCACCAACCACTCTCTGAGTGAAAACCCTTCCTCTAATATCCCCCTTGAACTTCCCTCCCCTTACCTTAAAGCCGTGTCCTCTTGTACTGAGCAGTGGTAGAAGAGGCACTGGCTGTCCATGCCATCTATTCCTCTTAAAAAATATTTTAAAAAGTATAAAAATAAATAGGTTATGCAAAAGTAGTGAGGTAGTTTTCAAGGGTTCAGTCATTGTCCATCTAATGGTGGAGGGGAAGGAGCTGTTTGCAAAACTAACTCTCCTCTCTCTCTCTCTACAAAGGGATACAGGCAGGTTAAGTGAGTGGGTAAAAATCTGGCGATGTGTGAAATAATGATATTTTACATCTTCACAGGGGAAAAAATTTTAAAAGCGTACTATCTAAGTGGCGATGGGCTGCAAAGCTCTGAGACGCAGAGGGATCTGGGTGATTTAGTGCACAATTCACAGAAGGCTAGCATGCAGATTGAGCAAATAATGAGGAAACATAACAAAATGTATAGTTAAGTGCAGGGGAACTGAATACAAAAATAGGCAGGTTATGCTTCAGTAACAGGTAGCACTGGTGATGCATGTTCAGTACTGGGTACCCTTACTTAAGGAAATATTAGCTGCACTGGACGCAGATCAGAGAAGATTTACTTTGAAATTTAGGTAACGAGAACACGAGGAGGCCAGTCACGACTTGAATGTACTCCAACATTCAATACAATCATGGCTGATCCAATCTTGGCCCCAGTGTCACCTTTCAGAAACCTCAATTCCCTCGTGGGTTAAATGCCTGTTAACCTCCAAGTTGATTATATTCATCAGCTCTGCCTTCGCAGTTCTAGTTTGAGATTTCCAAAAATGCTGCATTTTTCTGAGAGAAGTTCTCTCCTCACTTCCATCTGAAAAGGGTCACGTTCTAATCTGAAACTTTGCTCCATTTCTAGAAAACACCATTAAAGATACAGTACATATTCTCAGGATCCCCCCCCCCTCAGAAATCTATACATCCAGTGGCCACTTTATTAGCTACACAAATATCTAATCAGCCAATCAGGTGACAGGAACTCAATGCTTAAAAGCATGCAGACGTGATCAAGACGTTCAGCTGTAGTTCTGACCAAACTCATATGACCATCACAATGGGGAAAAATGTGACCCAAGTGACTTTGACCGTGGAGTGATAGCCGGTTCCAGACGGGGCAGTTTGAGTATCTCAGAATCTGCCGATCTCCTGGGATCGTCATGCACGACAGTCTCTAGAGTCTACAGAGAATGGTGTGAAAAACAAAAAACATCCAGTGAGCATCAGATCTGTGGGTGGAAAAGCTTTGCTATTGAGAGAGGTCGGAGGAAAATGGCCAGACTGGTTCAAGCTGACAGGAAGGCAATGGTATCTCATATAAGCACCCTTTACAACAGTGGTGTGCGGAAGAGCATCTCTGAACACACAGAACATTGAACCTCGAAGTGGATGGGCTACAGCAGCAGAAGACCACGAACATACACTCAGTGGACACTTTATTAGGTACAGGAGATGTCTAATAAAGTGGCCACTGAGTGTATATTTCAGTAAGCTCTCCTCTCATATCTCTAAACTCCACTGAGTGCAGTCCATTCTGCTTGACGCTTCTTCATGCCAAGAATCAACCGAATGAACCTTATCCATCCTTAGTTACGGAGACAAAACCAGATGCAGTACTTCAGATGTGCCTGTGACATTCCTCCTTTATAGTGTGTACCGTTCGGTGATGGACTGGGCCGTATCCCTACAACCCAGTCCATCACGGGAAAAGCCCTCCCCTCCATTGAGCATAGGAGCATTGTCGCAAGAAAGCAGCATCCATCACCTAGGATCCCGCCACCCAGAACTTGCTCTTTTCCTGCTGCTGCCATCAGGAAGAAGGTACAGGAGCCTCAGGACTCACACCACCAGGTTCAGGAACAGTTATCACCCCTCAGCCGTCAGGCTCTCGAACCAGAGGGGATAACTTCACTCAACTTCACCTGCCCACCTGAAATGTCAGGCAGCATCCTCGGAGGGAAACAAACAGTCGACATTTCAGGCCGAGACTCTTCATCAGGACTTATCATGAGGACTGGTGCTGATGAAAAGTCTCGGTCCAGAACGTCGACTGTTTATTCCACTCCATAGATGCTGCCTGACCTGACAAAGATTCTGTGTGTATACTTAAATCTCTCTGTCTCAGCCCCCTCCACTCGAGGTAGATGAACCCTCCATAAATGCCGGAAATCTTGTGTATTCTTCAGTAGCGTTTGATATGTAATCTCTTTAAGTGTCTTTCCAAATGTATTTTAAATGGAGTAACACACATAAAATTCTGGAGGAGCTCAGCAAGTCAGCTGGGGAATAATCAGTTGGCGTTTGGGGCTGAGGCCCCTTGTCTGGACTCATCATGGAGCAGCTAAAGCTCAGGAGATGCCCCTGGTGAATCTCCCTGCACCCTCTCCAGTGCAGTCACATCTTTCAACAGGATGGTGAGTTTCTTCATTACTAAAGGCTTCAAAGGTTATGAGGTAAATGCAGGATTGTGGAGTTGGGAGGGAAAATAAATCAGCCATGATCGAATGGTGGAGCAGACCTGTTGGGCCAAATGGCCCAGTTCTGCTCTCGTTCTCTTCAAAATTCACAGTAAATTTTATTATAAGAGTACATATAGGTCACCACATATAACCCTGAGATTCATTTTCCTGCTCAAGAACCTGATGGTTGTGTGGTAGTAACTATTCTTGAACCTGCTGGTGCAGGTCCTGAGGCTCTTGAACCTTATATTCATACAGAACATATGGTCTTACATTCTAAAGTAACAAGAATGATTTGGACTGGCATCCAGATAAAATTATTCCTTAATTCAGTAATCTTAAATTCTGCAACATTCATCAGAACTGTGAGGGTTTTTTGACAGAGAAAGGTGTTCACAGATTCACTACTCTCTGGCTAAAAATATTCCTCCTTACCTCTATTCTATAGGGTCTCCCCTCAATTTTGAGGGTGTGCCCTCTCGTCCTGGATACCCCCAACAGAGGAAGCATCCTCTCCACATCCACCCTCGGAATCAACATTCAATAGGTTTCATTGAGATCCCCCCACATCCTTCTAAATTCCAGTGAGTACAGGTCTAAAGCTGCCAAACAATCCTCGTATGTTAACCCCTCAATTCCCAGAATCATCTTTGCGAACCTCCTCTGGACTCTGTCCAATGACAACACCTTCTTTCTGAGATAAGGGGCCCAAAACTGTTGACAATACTCCAAATGGGGCCTGACTAGTGTCTTATAAAGACTCAGCGTTGTCTACTTGCTTTTATATTCTATTCCTCTTGAAATAAATGACAACATTGCATTTCCCTTCTTTATCACGAGCTCAACCTGTAAATTAACCTTCTGGGAGTCTCCTAAGTCCCTCTGCACCTCTGACATTTAGGCCTTCTCCCCATTTAGTTAATAATCCACTCTATCGTTCCTTTTACCAAAATGCATGATCATACATTTCCCAATACTGCATTCCATCTGCCACATTTTTGCCCGTTCTTCCAATTTGTCCATGTCTTCCTCGGCCTCCAGAGGACTCACAGATTCATGGAATCACAAACATATTGTACGCAAATCGGTCCCTTGGTTTCCTGCATTGTGACAATGCGTGTAATTCAAATATATTTCCCTGGCTGCGAACGACGGCCGTGTGATCATAAAGAGTGCATCGTAAAAGCTGATTGTTCTATTCAGTGTTTACAAGGTTCTCAGTCTTGCCTCGATGCAACCCTGGAGGCTGGATGGCGGACAGAGACAGATTTGTTCTGCCATTCAGAGGAAGCAAGTGCCAGCAGTTCAACGTTCGTAAGGCACCTTGGAACGTCTCTGAACGAAGTGAAATGCTGCAGTACTCACAACTCTCATTCTCCATGATCAGTAAGTTGGACTATGGATAGCTCCACCAAAACCGCCTGTAAATGTGCAGAGTCCTGGACATCTAACCTCCTCCTTATTTACTCCCACTGGAAAAACACTGCCCAGAAGACTAATCCCATCCCAATCATCTCCATTGTGTCCAATCACATTAATGAATTTCTACCCATTCACTTTCATTGTTAGAAATAGACAGTAGGTGCAGGAGTAG
Source organism: Hypanus sabinus (assembly GCF_030144855.1). Lineage (NCBI taxonomy): Eukaryota > Metazoa > Chordata > Chondrichthyes > Myliobatiformes > Dasyatidae > Hypanus > Hypanus sabinus. The sequence continues at coordinate 4,974,360 of NC_082734.1, read as the reverse complement.
GCCATTCGGCCCTCCGAGCCAGCACCGCCATTCACTGTGATCATGGCTGATCATCCACAACCAGTAACCCGTTCCTGCCTTCTCCCCATATCCCTTGACTCCGATATCTTTAAGAGCTCTATCTAACTCTTTTTTGAAAGCATCCAGAGAATTGGCCTCCACTGCCTTCTGAGGCAGAGCATTCCATAGATCCACAACTCTCTGGGTGAAAAAGGTTTTCCTGAACTCCGTTCTAAATGGCCTACCCCTTATTCTTAAACTGTGGCCTCTGGTTCTGGACTCCCCCAACATCGGGAACATGTTTCCTGCCTCTAGCGTGTCCAATCCCTTAATAATTTTACATGTTTCAATCAGATCCCCTCTCATCCTTCTAAATTCCAGTGTATACAAGCCCAGTCGCTCCAATCTTTCAACATATGACAGTCCCGCCATCTCAAGAATCAACCTCGTGAACCTACGCTGCACTCCCTCAATGGTAAGAATGTCCTTCCTCAAATTTGGAGACCAAAACTGCACACAATACTCCAGGTGTAGTCTCACCAGGGCCCTGTACAGCTGCAGAAGGAACTCTTTGCTCCTATACTCAACTCACCCTTGTTATGAAGGCCAACATGCCATTAGCTTTCTTCACTGCCTGCTGTACCTGCATGCTTACTTTCAGTGACTGATGAACAAGGACACCTAGATCTCATTGTACTTCCCCTTTTCCTAACTTGACACCATTCAGATAGTAATCTGCCTTTCTGTTCTTGCCACCAAAGTGAATAACCTCACATTTATCCACATTGAACTGCATCTGCCATGCATCTGCCCACTCACCCAACCTGTCCAAGTCACCCTGCATTCTCATAACGTCCTCCTGACATTTCACACTGCCACCCAGCTTTGTGTCATCTGCAAATTTGCTGATGTTATTTTAAATCCCTTCATCTAAATCATTAATGTATATTGTAAATAGCTGCGGTCCCAGCACCGAGCCTTGCAGTACCCCACTAGTCACTGCCTGCCATTCTGAAAAGGACCCGTTAATCCCTACACTTTGTTTCCTGTCTGCCAACTAGTTTTCTATCCACGTTAGCACCCTACCCCCAATACCATGTGCTCTAATTTTGCCCACTAATCTCCTATGTGGGACTTTATCAAAGGCTTCCTGAACGTCCAGGTACACTACATCCACTGGCTCTCTCTTGTCCATTTTCATAGTTACATCCTCAAAAAATTCCAGAAGATTAGTCAAGCATGATTTCCCCTTCGTAAATCCATTCTGGACAAATCCTGTTACTTCCAACCAACTGTGCCGCTATTTCATCTTTTATAATTGACTCCAGCATCTTCCCTACCACTGATTTCAGGCTAACTGGTCTATAATTCCCTGTTTTCTCTCTCCCTCCTTTCTTAAAAAGTGGGATAACATTAGCTACCCTCCAATCCTCAGGAACTGATCCTGAATCTATAGAACATTGGAAAATTATTACCAATGCGTCCACGATTTCTAGAGCCAACTCCTTAAGTACCCTGGGTTGCAGACCATTAGGCCCTGGGGATTGATCAGCCTTCAGTCCCATCAGTCTACTCAACACCATTTTCTGCCTAATACTTCTGAACCTAAATGTCTTCCATTTATGAATGCTGTTTGACCAAAGCCATTCGTAGAGTCCCAGAGCACTTCAGCTCAGAAAAAGTCCCTTCAGCCATCTAGTCTCTGCCAGACTACACCCAGAGCAAAATCTGATACCTCTCTTATCGACGTACCCATTCAAACTTCTCTTAAATTGGAGTTCCTCTTCACGCCATGTTTGGCGCATCAGGCAGCAACCTTGCCACTTCTTTGGCATTCATCTGTTTTCTTACGAAGCCAACTTGCTAGCTCAATGCTCAGCCAGCGTGGATGGGAAGTGTGCAGGGAGCCGGCTGGATTCGAAGCCTCGAAGACTGACATGGATGCCACTCACCACCAGCACCACTGCAACTACAGGCAGCTTATTCTCCACCTGCACAGCCCTCTGAGCGAAGAAGTCACCTCAGATTCCTCTTGAATGTTTCACCTTTCACCCTAAACATCTGACCCCCGATTTTAGTCTCACCCAACCTGAGGGGAAAAAATCTGTTTGCTTTTACCCCTGTCTATACCCCTCTAATTGTTGTATACCTCTATCAAATTTCTCCTCATTCTAATCTGTTCCTGCACATAAAGTCCTAACCTATTCAACCTCTACCTGTAATTCAGGCTCTCAAGTACTTGGAACATAGAACATAGAACAGTACAGCACAGTACAGGCCCTTCGGCCCACAATGTTGTGCCGACCCTTAAACCCTGCCTCCCATATAACCCCCACCCCTTAAATTCCTCCATATACCTGTCTAGTAGTCTCTTAAACTTCACTAGTGTATCTGCCTCAACCACTGACTCAGGCAGTGAATTCCATGCACCAACCACTCTCTGAGTGAAAAACCTTCCTCTAATATCCCCCTTGAACTTCCCTCCCCTTACCTTAAAGCCATGTCCTCTTGCATTGAGGTACCCTGGGGAAGAGGTGCTGACTGTCCACTCTATCTATTCCTCCTAATATCTATTCCTCTTAACATCCTTGTAAATTTTCTCTGCACTTTTTCAAGCTTATTGATATCTTTGCAGAAGTGAGGTGACCAGAACGGTACACAACAGCTACATTCAGCCTCACCATCTTCTGCAACTTCAACATAACATCCTGTTCACATCCTGTTCACATCCATTTTGTAGTCTCCCAGTGGACAAGAAGGTTGTTAGAACTAGAGGGATTGAGTTATAGAGAGAAAGGCTGGGAAGGCTAGGACTTTATTCCTTGGATCATAGGAAACTGAGGGATGACTTTATACAGAATCATGAAGTGTGTACATAAGATAAGCACACAGTATCTTTCCCCAGAGAAAGGGAATAAAAGGCTAGAGGGAACTGGTCTTCATGCAGTAGGTATTGCATATATGAAAGGAGCTGTCAGATGAAGTGGTTGAAGCAGGTACAATTAAAAAACATTTACAAAGCGTTTAGAGAGATATGGGCTAACTGTGGAACTAACTTGGACAGGCACCTGAATTGACATGGATTCGTAAGGCCAAAAGCTCTGTTTCCATGATGTATGACTCTATGACACAAACCCTTCCTATTCACAACCTTGCATACAGTTCCAATGGGCCAAACCCTTCCCATTCACAACCATTGTGTAGAATTCCAATGGGCCAAACCCTCCCATTCACAGCCATTTTGTAGAAATCCAATGGACCAAACCCTCCCATTCGCAACCATTTTGTAGACTTCCAATGGGCCAAACCTTTCCCATTCACAAGATTGCATACAGTTCCAATGGGCCAAACCTTTCCCATTCACAATATTGCATACAGTTCCAATGGGCCAAACCTTTCCCATTCACAATATTGCATACAGTTCCAATGGACCAAACCTTTCCCATTCACAATATTGCATACAGTTCCAATGGGCCAAACCTTTCCCATTCACAATATTGCATACAGTTCCAATGGACCAAACCTTTCCCATTCACAATATTGCATAGAGTTCCAATGAGCCAAACCTTTCCCATTCACAATATTGCATACAGTTCCAATGGGCCAAACCTTTCCCATTCACAATATTGCATACAATTCCAATGGGCCAAACCCTCCCATTCACAATATTGCATACAATTCCAATGGGCCAAACCCTCCCATTCACAACCATTGTGTAGAATTCCAATGGGCCAAACCTTTCCCATTCATAACCATTGTGTAGAATTCCAATGGACCAAACCTTTCCCATTCACAATATTGCATAGAGTTCCAATGGGCCAAACCCTCCCATTCACAATATTGCATAGAGTTCCAATGGGCCAAACCCTCCCATTCACAATATTGCATAGAGTTCCAATGGGCCAAACCCTCCCATTCACAACCATTGTGTAGAATTCCAATGGGCCAAACCTTTCCCATTCATAACCATTGTGTAGAATTCCAATGGACCAAACCTTTCCCATTCACAATATTGCATAGAGTTCCAATGGGCCAAACCCTCCCATTCACAGCCATTTTGTAGAATTCCAATGGGCCAAACCTTTCCCATTCATAACCATTGTGTAGAATTCCAATGGACCAAACCTTTCCCATTCACAATATTGCTTACAGTTCCAATGGACCATACCTTTCCCATTCACAATATTGCATACAGTTCCAATGGGCCGAACCTTTCCCATTCACAATATTGCATACAGTTCCAATGGGCCAAACCTTTCCCATTCACAATATTGCATACAGTTCCGATGGGCCGGACCTTTCCCATTCACAATATTGCATACTGTTCCAATGGACCATACCTTTCCCATTCACAATATTGCATACAGTTCCAATGGGCCAAATCTTTCCCATTCACAATATTGCATACTGTTCCAATGGGCCAAACCCTCCCATTCACAACCATTGTGTAGAATTCCAATGGGCCAAACCTTTCCCATTCACAATATTGCATACTGTTCCAATGGACCAAACCTTTCCCATTCACAATATTGCATAGAGTTCCAATGGGCCAAACTCTCCCATTCACAGCCATTTTGTAGAATTCCAATGGGCCAAACCTTTCCCATTCATAACCATTGTGTAGAATTCCAATGGACCAAACCTTTCCCATTCACAATATTGCTTACAGTTCCAATGGACCATACCTTTCCCATTCACAATATTGCATACAGTTCCAATGGGCCAAACCTTTCCCATTCACAATATTGCATACAGTTCCAATGGGCCAAATCTTTCCCATTCACAATATTGCATACTGTTCCAATGGACCAAACCTTTCCCATTCACAATATTGCATACTGTTCCAATGGACCATACCTTTCCCATTCACAATATTGCATACAGTTCCAATGGGCCAAACCTTTCCCATTCACAATATTGCATACTGTTCCAATGGACCAAACCTTTCCCATTCACAATATTGCATACTGTTCCAATGGACCAAACCTTTCCCACTCACAACCATTTTGTAGAATTCCAATGGGCCAAACACCTTCCAACTTACATCCATTATGTTGCATTGCAACAGACCAAAGAGATTCCCATGCACCTGCACGGAATGGAATTTCAATGAATTAATCATGCTCTTAGTCATTCCAAGAGTACAGGCTTTTATTTTTCTCAGTTAAATTTTCTCATGTTCACTCACAATGTCATATATGCTCTTTCGCCAAATATTGCAAAGTAACCAAATCTAATCAAAACAATTTTAAAATAAAAATCTAAACATTAATCTAAGTTACAAGTCTCTAAACTGCCATTACTTCCAGAGCAACAAGCGATCCTTTAACAGCTGGACGCTCACTTTATCCCAGTAGTCACGGAGAAAACAGTTAGAATATTACATCATCTATCTTACTGATGAAATCACCTGTTCCTTCAATATCACCTCGCTGAATAAGAAGGCACAGCAGAGCTTCCACTTCCTGGGGAGATTGAGACAAGTGAAACCCCCCTCTCCACCCCATCTTAACTGAATTTTACAGGAGCACCATTGTGAGTGTCCTGACAAGCTACCTCTCCATCTGGTTTGTGAGCAGCCGAGCATCGGACTGGAAGTCCCTATTAAGGACTGTGAGAATGACCAAGAGGATCATAGGGGTCTCCATACCATTCTTCGGGGATATTTATCTGGGGGGGAGCTGCATTATTAGTATTATCAAGGATCCCACCCATCCAGCCAGCATACTCTTTGACCTTCTACCATCAGGCACCAACAGATGGGAAACAGCTTCTTCCATCAGGCCATTGGGCTTCTGAACTCCCTGCTGCATCGCATTTAAAGAGTCACCGGATAATTTGTACTCTACCCTACAATATTTAATTTGTGCACTTTACTTTCTTACTGTCCTAAGTTGTTGCATGTCATGTGTACTACTGTACTTTGCTCCCTGGTCTGAGAAACATTGTCTCGTTTGGCAGAATACATATATATAGTTAAATGACAATAAACTTGTCTTGATGTTGCTTCCTCACTCTTCAGTTTAGTTTCAAAGCTTTGGAGAAATTCTAAGTAATGTTCATGGTAAATTTATTATCAAAGTACATATATGTCACCATATACAGACCCGAGATTCACTTTCTTGTGGGCATGCTCAATAAATCTATAATAGAATAAATAACAATACAGAATCAATTTGGATTTACTGAGAAGACAGTTCGGAAATAATTCACACAAAATGTTGATGGAACACAGCAGGCCAGGCAGCATCTATAGGGAGAAGCGCTGTCGATGTTTTGGGCCGTCAGCTTTCAGTTAGCCCTGACGAAGGGTCTCGGCCCGAAACGTCGACAGTGCTTCTCCTTATAGATGCTGCCTGGCCTGCTGTGTTCCACCAGCGTTTTGTGTGTGTTGCTTGAATTTCCAGCATCTGCAGATTTCCTCGTGTTTGCTTCGGAAATAATTCCATCGTATTGCTTCCTCCCTCTAAAAGCTTCAGAAAGATTCAATCCCAAGTCCAGTAGACTAGACTCCAGTTCCATGGATTCTGTCCGACTGAGGAACAGATTGGGATTCTTCCCAGACAGATACGATGATCCATGTCAGTATAACGCCAGAGAGTCAGCTTCACAGGCTAAGCGCTTTAGTGTAATACCTCTGAATTTATTTTGTATATTCCATTGTTTCCGCTTAGAGAGTGGGGAAGAAAGTTGTAAATTGTCTGAAAATATCTGTCGGTCAAAGCCCCACGGGAACATAATCACATCCAGGCAATTTCACACATCACAAGTCTGCTGCAGATGATTGACATAAGTATTGAATAGGATCCTAAATAGTACAAAGTCAGCCATCTATATGCCCAATGGAGCATCGCTGCATCCTGTTAACATCCTCCGTGTGTCTGCAACTGGGCACCAATTACTCCACCCAAGGAGAAAGCAAGAACCTGTGTTTCCATAGCAACTATCACTTTATAGCTAATGAGGTACTTCCTGAAGTATAGCCACTGTTGTAGGGTCCCTTTGTACCACTCCGCTGTACTTGTGTTTGGAATGCTCTACACCGTATCTGGGTGCATGGGACAATGATAAACTAATTACCAGCAAGGCAGCAAAACTGCACACAACAAGCTCCCACATCAGATAATTTGCTGGAGTGATGGCACAATACTGTAAATATTAGAAATAGGAGCGTATGTGGGTCATCGATTCTGCCATGCCTTTCAATTAATGATTTAAATAATTCAGTGGATTGGTTCAAATCAAATGTTATAAATGGTTCAATTTAATAGCAGAGGATATATACAGTATACAACCTGAAATTCTTACTCTCCACAGACATCGACGGAACAAGGAACCCACAGAAGTAATGATGGCAACATCAGAACCCCAAAGTCCCCCTCCCATGAACAAGCAGCAGCAGAAGCATCAACCCTCCCTCTACTTGCAACGACCCCCCCCCCAAGCAAGCAATAGCAAAAGCCCCCAAAGAGACGTTGGTTTAGATGCCATCAAAAGCTACAGTCCGTAACCCAGCACTTCAATATCTCAGGCAAGCTGTCTTCTGAGGCACTTCTCCAAGACCCCCCAAGTTGGGGACTGACAGGCTCTCGCTTTCCATTGAGAGACAGAAAGGAAGAGTGGCACCGCTCGAATATAGGGGACTTCTTCCGACAGCAGCGCAAACTCTGCCTTCTGTCCCAGTCTCCCACGAAGCCTCAGGCAGCGAAAATGGTGAGGAAGCAAGTCGTCTTCCCCGAAAGGCGCATATCTTCCAAGTTGCTCCTGGAGATATCGAAATGCCAAGCTGCACAGCCAGTGCGAAAACCCACCATTTCTTACCTCCAGTTCCGATTTCCCATCTGTTCCTCATAACCCTTGTAATCAAAAAATAAAGTCAGTCTTAACCTTGAATATATTAGAAGGCTCAGCCTTAACTGTTCTCTGAGGTAGAGAACATCAAATCTTCTGTGGCCCTCTGAGTGATGAAAATCAGCTTCATCACTATCTTAAATGGGCGCACCATTTTTTCTAAAACTATGCGCCTTTTAGTTGTAGGTTTCTCAGGGAAAAGAAAATCACAGCAGCATCTATTTTGCCAAATTCTTCAAGTTCCTGGGTGTCAACATCTCAGAGGATCTATCCTGGGCCCGTCATATTGATGCAGTTACAAAGAAGGTAAGATTTCATGAGGAATCTGAGGAGATTTGTTACGACACCAAAGACACTCACAAGTTTCCACAGGTGTACTGCAGAGTATTCTAATTGGCTGCAACACCATCCGGTATGGGGTGGTGGGGATGGGGGGAAGCACTGCACAGGATGGAAATAAGCTGCAGAGCTGTAAACTCAGTCAGCTCCATCGTGGTCACTAGCCTCCTCGGCATCCATGACATCTTCAAGGAGCAACGCCTCAAAAAGGCAGCATCCATCTTATAGGACCCCCCGTCACCCAGGACATACCCTGTTCTCATTGCAGGGAGGAGGTACAGAAGCCTGAAGGCAGACATTGAGCGATTCAGGAACAGAGATTCTGATCTCTGAATGGACATTGAACCCATGAACACTACCTCACTACTTTGAATTCTCTTTATGCACTGTCTATTTAATTTAACCTTTTAACTACATATACACACTCAGAATGCCAGAGGAACTCAGCATTTACTGAAGCATCTTTTACATTGCTTCGCCTTCTTTTAAAGTGTTTGGTGCTGCCTAGATTGGAGGGCATGTGCTGTCACGAGAGGCTGGACAAAACTGGGGTTGTTTTCTCCAATGAGGCAGAGACTAAGGGGAGATCTGATAGACGTTTATAGGATGATGAGAGCATAGATAGAGTAGAGTAGAGTATCTTTTTTCCCCAGAGTTGAAATATTTAATATCAGACGGCATGCATTGAAGCTGAGAGAGGGTAATTTCAAAGATGTGAGGAGCAAGTTTTTTTTCCACTGAAAGTGGTGGGTGCCTGGAATGCACTGCCTGGCATGGTGGTCGAGGCAAATACCTTGGGACTTTTTAAAAGACATTTAGATAGGCACATGAGTGTGAGGAAAATGTAGGGATATGGACAATTGCGTAGGCAGGGAAGATTAAATTGACCATTTAATTATTAATTTAATTGGATTGACACAACATTGGGGGCTGAGGAGTCTGTTCTTATGCTCTAGTGGTCTACGTTCTATGTTCTATGTTCTATAAAAGTTTGCAACTATCTCTCTAATGGTAGGGCATTGAGGAATGCAGAGGAACAGAGATATCTAGGAATAACAGTACATAGTTCCCTGAAGGTGGAGTCTCATGTAGATAGGGTGGTGAAGAAGGCTTTTGGAACGCTGGCCTTTATAAATCAAAGCATTGAGTACAGAAGTTGGGATGTAATGTTAAAATTGTACAAGGCATTGGTAAGGCCAAATTTGGAATACTGTGTGCAGTTCTGGTCACCGAATTATAGGAAAGATATCAATAAATTAGAGAGAGTGCAGAGACGATTTACTAGGCTGTTACCTGGGTTTCAGCACTTAAGTTACAGAGAAAGGTTGAACAAGTTAGGTCTTTATTCTTTGGAGCGTAGAAGGTTGAGGGGGGATTTGATCGAGATATTTAAAATTTTGAGAGGGATAGATAGAGTTGACGTGAATAGGCTGTTTCCATTGAGAGTAGGGGAGATTCAAACGAGAGGACATGATTTGAGAGTTAGGGGGCAGAAGTTTAAGGGAAACACGAGGGGGTATTTTTTTACTCAGAGAGCAATAGCTGTGAGGAATGAGCTTCCTGTAGAAGTAGTAGAGGCCAGTTCAGTTGTGTCATTTAAGGTAAAATTGGATAGGTATATGGACAGGAAAGGAGTGCAGGGTTATGGGCTGAGTGTGGGTAGGTGGGACTAGGAGAGATTAAGAGTTCGGCACGGACTAGGAGGGCCAAGATGGCCTGTTTCCGTGCTGTGATTGTTATATGGTTATAACATTGAGCATCCTCCTGAAACACTGTCGTAGGAAAGCAGCATCCATCATCAGAGATCCCCACCACCCAGGCCAGGCTCTCTTCTCACTGCTGCCATCAGGTTGAAGGTACAGGAGCCTCAGGTCTCACACCACCAGGTTCAAGAACAGTTACCACCTCTCAACCATCAGGCTCTTGAACAAAAGGGGATAATTACCCTCACTTGTCCATCCATTGAGATGTTCCAACTTTGAACAAATCTCTCCTTAACAAAAGAGGTCATTCCTTCCTAGAAATGAATGGAATATTCCAGGCGAAGGCTGACCAACGCCTCAGGTCATAGAACATTTCAGCATAGTTTGGGCCCCTCAGCCCACGATGTCATTCTGACATTTTATCCTACTCCACAGTCAAACTAACCCTTACCTCCATTTTTCTTTCATCCATCTAAGAGTCTCTTAAATGTGCCTAGTGTATCAGCCTCTATCACTAGCCTATTAATGTTAGTTCACCAGACAATAGATTCCATGTACCTCCCACCCTCTGTGAAAGCAAGGTCTTCCTCTGACATCTCTCCTAAACTTCCCCCCACTCACCATAAAAGGATGTCCTCTGGTATAAGAAAATCCAAGTGCAGCCCATGGAAAGCTATTTTCAGGGTGATGAAACAATTTCAACTGAGGTTAGGGAGAGAATTGGACGCACGTCAGGCCATTACTCCCTACAAGATGAAACCTAACCTTATGAATGGCAGTGATGCTCCACTCCCAGAGGAGCTCAACGTCTTTTATGCTCGCTTTGAAAGGGAGAATAAAACTACATCCTTGCGAATCCCTGCAGCATCCAGCGATGCTGTTATCTCTGTCTCAGAGCCAACGTCAGGACATCTTTCAAGAGTGCTAATCCTCACAAGGCATTAGGCCCTGATGGTGTAGCTGGTAAGGCTCTGAAAACCTGTGCCATCCAACTGTGGGAGTGTTTAAGTACATCTTCAATCTCTCACTGCTGTAGTCGAAATCTCCCACTGCATCAAAAGGGCTACTGTCATATCGGTGCCCAAGAAGAGCAGGTTAAGCTGCCCCAATGACTATCGTCCAGTAGCACTCACATTGACTGTGAAGAAGTGCTTTGAGAGGTTGGTCATGTCTAAAGTCAACTCCTGCCTAAGGAAGGACCTGGAGCCGCTGTAATTTGCCTATCAACGCAATAGCTTGCGATCTCATTGGCTCTTCACACCGCCTTCGATCACCTGGAGTTTGAGGAGAATTGGTATGTCATCAGAAGTATTCACAAATTTCTACAGATGTACCGTGGAGAGCATTCTAACTCTCCATGTTAGCATTCTAACATCAACATCTGGTACGGAAGGACCACTGCACAGAATCGGAAAAAGCTACAGAAAGTTGTAAACTCAGCTAGCTCCATCATGGGCACTAGAATCCCCAGCCGCCAGGACTTCTTCAAAAGGCAATGCCTCAAAAAGACAGCATCCATCATTACGAATACCTAACATCCAGGACATGCCCTCTTCTCATTGCTACCATCAGGGAGGAGGTACAGGAGCCTGAAGACACACACTCAGCGATTCAGGAACAGCTTCGTCCCCTCTGCCATCAGGGAGGAGGTACAGGAGCCTGAAGGCACACACTCAGCAACTCAGCAACAGCTTCTTCTCCTGCCATCAGATTTCCAAATGGACAATGGATCCATGAAAACTACCTCACTATTCTTTTTCCCTCTCTTTTTTGCACTACTTTTTATATTTATATACTTACTGTAATTTATAGTTATTATTATTTATTACAATGTACTGCTGCTGCTAAGCAACAAATTTCATGACATACAGATATTAAACCTGATTCTGATTCTCTGTACCTCTCCTACACCTCCAACAAGTCATGTCTCATCCTCCTTCACTCTGAATGGAAAAGCCCCGGCAATATAAAATAATAACTATAATTTGCAATAGTTGTATATAAAAAAAGAAAATTAAATTAGATAAGTAGTGCAGCAAGAGAGGGAAAAAAGAATACTGAGTCGGTGTTCATGGATTCATTGTTCCTCATAAGACATGCTCTCTAGCACAGACAGAACTCTGGTTAATCTCCTCTGCTCCCTCCCTAGTCTAGACAGCATCCTGATGAATCTCCTATCCACCCTCCCTAATTCAGGCAGCATCCTGGCAAATCTCCTCTGCACCCTCTCTAGTCTAGACAGCATCCTGATGAATCTCCTATCCACCCTCCCTAATTCAGGCAGCATCCTGGAAAATCTCCTCTGCACCCTCTCTAGTCTAGACAGCATCCTGATGAATCTCCTATCCACCTTCCCTAATTCAGGCAGCATCCTGGCAAATCTCCTCTGCTCCCTCTCTGAAGCTTCCACATCCTCCCTATAATGAGCCGACCAGAACCGAACACAATATTCCAAGAGTGGCCTAACCAGAGTTTTATGGAGCTGCAACAATACCTTGTAGATCTTCAGTTCAGTTCCTCAAGTAATGAAGGCCAGCACACCGTATGCCTTCTTAACCACCCTATCAACTTGAGCAGCAATTTTGAGTGATCTGTGGATGTGGACCCCAAGATCTCTCTGTTCCTTTGATTTAGTAGTGTTTCATCCCACTCTTTCAGACTCTTCCATGGAGATGTGAGGAGGCGTGCTAGACAACAAGAGGCATAACTAGAGTGACTAGCCAGCTACTTTCCCCCAGGGTGGTAATGGTTCATACATGAGGGCATAATTTAATGGTGATTGGAGGGAAGCATGGGGGTGGGGAGGATGTCGGGTTTCTTTCCACAGAGACTAGTGGGTGCCAGGGGTAGCAGTAGAGGCAGATCCCTCAGGGACAGTCAAGAGACTCTGAGTGTGATCTGACTAGAGTTTTACAGAACTGCAACATCATCTTGCAGCTCTAGAATTTAATCTCCCCCAGCTAATGTAGGCCAGCACACCATAAGTGTTTTAACCACCCAATGTGCACTATATAAAGGTTTAGGATAATATCACTTCTGTCCTCTGTTCCTCTCTGAGTAAAACCACAGGATCCGGCGTCTTTTGTTAACATTCTTCTCAACTAGTTCAACACATTCTCTCTGACCCTGAACCCTTTCAATGGCACCTTTAAGTTTATTTATGGTTGCATAACAGCTGCGCAGAAGTCTAGGTCTATGTGCCAAGGCCAAGGAACGAGCCCATAATTAACTCCATTTTTCTCCAATCTTGCTAATCGAAGCCCTGAGGAAGATTGAAATCGTCGAGGAGCGAGCAGAAGGTGAGTGGGTTTTCAGCCTATCCCTCACTGCTGCCGGAGGAAGGTGTCTGCGTGTGCAGGTCTCTCTCAGAACCCCCCCCCCCCTCACTTGGTGGTCCCGAAGGAAAGTCCCTGCGTTCAAATGGTCTCTTTCTCTCTTCCTCAATGTGGTCGGAGGATTGTGCCTGAGTTCGGGTGCTGGGAAGGTCTAATCGACGTGGTTTGAGGATTGGACTCTGTAGTTCACATTATGATGTGTTTCTGGTTCTGGCCGTTTCTGTTTTTTGTTGTTATTTTGAATCGGGGTGACCTGCAGATAATGAACACCAAGCTGAAGCTGAATATGCCTGGACTTTTTCAATTTTGTGTTTTATACTCTGTGTTTTTCACTTTTTTTTTTGTTGCAGTTTGCACAACCTGTTTTTTTTTGTGCATGGTGAGGTTGGTGTTTTTCTTTGAACAGATTCCATGGTTTTTTCCTTGCTTCGTGGCTGTCTGTGGGAAGATGAATCTCAGGGTTGTACACCACATGCATACTCTGATAATAAATGTACTTTGACTTTGACTTGACTGGACGATTGTCCTTCTAACTCTATTTTAGAAAGGATGTGAAGGTCCTTGGGAAGGTAGAGAAAAGGTTTACTGGACTGGTTCCAGGGATGCGGGATTTCTGCAGCAAGGTTAGAGTGGAGAAGCTGAGGTTCTCCCTGGAGAAAAGAAAGTTGAGAAAACATTGGTGTAGAAAATGGTGATGGATTTAGACACAACCTTTTTTATGCCATGGACCAATATCATTAAGCATTATGGACCCCAGGTTGGGATAGAGAGAAGGGGGAAATTCCAGCAACTGAGTTCGGACCTGATCTCTGGTGCTGTCTATAAGACGTTTACATGTCACCCCGTACATTTCCTCCAGGTGCTCCAGTTTCCTCCCACATCCCAAAGACATGGAGCTCGGCGGCCACAGTAGTGTAGCGGTTAGCACAGCATTGGCTCGGGGCGTCGAGTTCAGAGTTCATTTCCAGTGTCCTCTGAAAGGAAGTTTGTACGTTCCTTGCCATGCGCGCGTGGGTTCCCACCAGCTGCTCCAGTGTACTCTCACAGTCCAAAGATCTGCCAGCTAGTCAGTTAATTAGCCATTGTAAATTGCCCTCAAGAATCGGCTAGGGTTAAATCATTGCGTCTCAAAGGGGTGAAGGGGTCTATCCCACACTGTATCTCAATACATAAATCAGTAAACAGATCAGCCACAGTAAATTGTGTCCAGTGTAGCCCGTGGCATGTCAGGAGAATGGCTGGGGGAATATAACTGGGGGAATGGGATTACTCCAAGACCTGGCACGGGCTCAGTGCACTAAGTTTGCTGATGACACCACTGTTGTGGGCCAAATCAAAGCTGCTGATGAATCAGCATACAAGAGGGAGACTGAAAACTTGGCTGAGTGGTGTCATTAAAAACAACCTCTCGCTCAATGTCAGCCAGAGCAAGGAACTGATTGGAGGTTTCAGGAGAGGGAAACCAGAGGTCCATGAGCCAGTCCTCACTGGAGGATCAGAGGTGGGAAGGGTCAGCAACTCTAAATTCCTGGATGCCACTATTTCACAGGACCTGTCCTGGACCCAGCACACAAGTGCAATTACAAAGAAAGAAAGCATGGCAGCCTCTACTTCCTTAGGTGTTTGCAGGTAATTCAGCATGACATCTAAAACTTAGAGAAACTTCTATAGATGTGTGGTAGAGAGTATATTGATTGGCTGCAACACGGCCTGGTATGGAAACATCAATGCCTTTGAATGGAAAATCCCCCAGAAGGTCGTGGATTTGGCCCAATACATCACGGGCAAAGCCCTCCCAACCATTGAGCACATCTACATGAAGCACTGACGTGGGAAAGCAGCGTCCATCATCAGAGATCGCCACGCCCATTTCTGCTCTAAAGGGACATCCTTCCATTGTGAGGCTGTGCCCTCTGATCCTGGATTCCCCCACCATAGGAAAGATCCTCTCCACATCCACTCTATCTGGGCCTTTCAGTATTCAAGAGGTTTCAAATTTGATTCCTCCCCCCCACCCCCACCACCATTCTTCTAAACTCCAGCAACTACAAGTCTAGGCTATTGAAAGCTCCTCATATGTAAACTATTTCATTCCCAGGATCAGCTCCATGAATCTCCTCTGAGCAGCACACCCTTTCTAAGATAAGGTGCCCAAAACTGTTGGCAATAACCCAAAGGCGGTCTGACCAACACAGCATCACATCCTCAGCATCACATCCGTGTCTTTGTATTCTAACCCTCTCTCAATGGATATGCTTGAAATTTCCAAAAGAAAAATTAAAATAAGACGGAATCATGTTAATTCTAGAGCCAGGACGTTTTGGAATGAAATTAATCTGTAACTTAGCATGAAGAGTAACACGTTTCCTCGAGATGCTTGGAATCTCTACGACAGTGACACCGTAGCCTAGCGGCTACAGTGACCTGGGTTCAATTCCCATCGCTGGCTGTAAGGAGCTTACACATTCTCCCCCATGGCCGCACAGATTTCCTCTGAGTGTTCTGCTTTGCACCTCCGTCCCGAAGACGTATTGGTTGGTAGGTTCATTGGTCATGTGGGCGTAGTTTGACGGCACGGGCTCCCTGGGCCGGGAGGTCCTGTTACTGCGCTGACGAGAATGCGGAGAGAGGTAGAATGGAGAGACAGCTTGATGAGCGAGCCCATTCCAGCCACTCTGTCATTCGGACATTCCCTAATTGTGCAACAAATAATCCTGGGAGCACCGGCATCAACTTTGAGGGAGATGTACTGGAGATAAATTGACCAATGCTGGATTTGTGAGGTTGTGGACATTTGCAGTGAGGAGAGAGGGCATTGCGTCAGACTGGCGAAAACCATTCAGATTCTTTTATTTTTCACAACTTAGACCACTACAGCAAAGAGCAAGTCCTTCACCCCACAATGTTGTGTCCAACTATAACCGACTCTAAGATCAATCCCTCCTACCTAACCCTCTATTTTTCTTTCGTCTGTGATTCTAAGAGTTTCTTAAATGGCCCTAATGTATCTGCCTCTACCTGAGGCCTACATCCAACACCCCCTGTACTTTCATTCATCACCTTAAAATTACATACTCTCATATTGGCCATTCCCACCCTGGGTTATCCGCTCACTCTCTGCCTCTTATCGTCTCGTACATCTCCAGCAAGTCACCTCTTATTCTCCTTCGCTCCAGAGAGAAAAGCCCCAGCGCACTTGACCTATCCTCCTGAGACACGCTCTCTAATCCAGGCGGCATCCTGGCAAATCTCCTCTGCACCCTCTCTAAAGCTTCCACATCCTGCCTAGAATGAGGTGACCAGAACAGAACACAACATCTACATCGCTGGCGCTAACAACCAACGCAA
This sequence comes from Hypanus sabinus, assembly GCF_030144855.1. NCBI lineage: Eukaryota > Metazoa > Chordata > Chondrichthyes > Myliobatiformes > Dasyatidae > Hypanus > Hypanus sabinus. The sequence continues at coordinate 4,957,784 of NC_082734.1, read as the reverse complement.
CATCGGGACGCGCTGGGGTCAGCCTGTAATTGCCACCATGTATTCCGACGCCAACACAGTATACCCACAATGCTCAGCAGAGCAAGCAACAACACAAGCCCACTTCCTCCATTCTGCCAACTCAGTCACACAGAGGCCTCCAACCCCAGAATAGGTCACCTCCAGCCCTCCAAGTCTCCAGTGGATTGGAGGTCACCACCATGAGGTGGATAGTACGCGGATAACTAGGAGTTCATGGGGTTGAGCAGGCATTGAAAAGTAAAGTAAACTTATTATCAAGGTACATAGCACAGCCACGTAGTGGGTAGCACAACGCTTTACAATACAGGCAACATGGGTTCAATTCCCATCGCTGCCTGTAAGGAGTTTGTACGTTCTTCCCGTGACCGTGTGGCTTTCCTCCGGGTGCTCCGGTTTCCTCCCACGGTCCAAACTCGTACCGGTTGGTGGGATATTGTGATTAGGCTCAGATTAAATTGGGGGTTGCTGGGAGGTGCAGCTCGAAGGCCCAGAATGGCCTATTCCTCACTGTGGCTCGATAAATAAATAAATATGTCACCACATACAACCCTGAGTTTCTTTTGCTTGTGGGCATTCACAGTAAATACAAGAAACACAATAGAGCCAATGAAAGACAGCACCCAACAGGACGTGCAAAAAGAGAAGCAATAATAATAACCATAATAGCAATAATTAATAAATAAGTAAGCAATCAATATCGAGAACATGAGATGAAGAGTCCTTGAAAGTGAGTCTGTAGGTTGTGGGAACAGTTCAGTGATGGGGGCGAGTGATTTCCACCTTTAATATCTCTGTTTTTCCCTTTCAGGTTTGAAGACCCTGACCTGGAGTTACACGCTGACTACGGTTCTCTGCGGGAACGGGACCAGCTCTCGAGGTTCCATGACACGCCAAGGGCTCGACCCAGGTATCCGGCTCGGATTCAGAAGCCTGGGATCTCAGGGCTCTGGAGACGGGTGGGTCGAGGGTCGGTGTCACGACAGGAGACCCGCGTGTCGTCGGGGGAGTCAGAATACTTAACTGTCATCCATTCTTTGTGGGCACTCCTCTGTTTCTGTGGATGGTTGTGAAGAAAAAGCTTTTCAGGATGTATATTGTATACATTTCTCTGACATTAAATGAAACCTTTGAATACTAACCACTGGCATTGGAGGGGTTAAAAACTGAAGCTGGACCGTAAAAGTAGATATTAAATAAAGGTGGGGGGTGCAAGAGAGGGCAGCTTGGGATTTTCTAGTCTAATTGAAATGCTGAACATGAGGTCCTGCCGTTCCTACGTTGCCCGTGGATGTTTTGACAACTTGACACTGCCCCTGGGGATTAATAAAGCGTACTCTGTATCAGAAGGCATGAGGAGCCATTCACTAAATAGCACCGATACTCTTTATTCCCAGAAGAACAATGCTTCATCTGTCAGAAGCAGCCGGGAACCAATGGGGCGGTGTGACCTCTGGGGATGCGGCCTGATCTCCGAGCGATCAGATAGCAGGAGACATTAAACCGCTTGTTAAAGCGCCTGCTGTCCTGGGATTCATCTCTGGGAAGGAGGCTTGCAGATTTGTGCTGAGGGAGGAGGCGAACTGCCGGAGGCGGGGGGGGGGGGGTGCTTGTGCCGAGCAATGTTTAATTCTGGAACGACATGCAGGGGCCGTCGTGTATTACAGCTCCACCCAACCCAAAAACACCAAGGCCAGACTCTAGCGTCACCTTCAACAGCTTTCGATGCAGGATTTCCCGGTCAGCTACCTCACCGTTGTTTCCTAATCTGCTCTGTTTCCACTCCGGCATCCTCTTGCATATCGGCTTCAGGAAAAACGTGTCTCCTCTCCACCCACTCATCATCAGTCAGATCCATTTCAACATTTGGGTTTCTGACTATCGTTATTTCACAGGACTTCGTGTGAGAGAACCGTATCTTCCTCGTTAACGAAACAGCTCGGCAGAAGATGGCAAAGTTCCATCTTCCCCAGAACCTACACCGTCATCAGAGAGAGCAACCTCACATCAGTCGCATCCGTCGCAAGGGGCACTTCCCTTCGGCCAGACATTTTAATTCACACTCTGAGGTGTCGATCCACAGCCTCCTCGTGTGCCGCGACGAGACCACCCTCAGGGCCGAGGAGCAAAGTCTGAGCACCCTCCAACCTAATGGCATGATTTCTCCTTCCAGTAAACAAATTTCCTTCCCCCTTCCCCTACTCCCTATTCTGACCTTTCACCTTTCCTCACCTGCCTATTACACCCCGCTGGGTCCACTCCTCCTTTCTTTCTTCTATGGCCCACGGAGGCTGGCTGGAAGGTGATAGGTGAAGCCAAGTGGGCAGGAAAGGTCAAGGGCTGGAGAATAATGAATCTGATAGGAGAGGAGATTGGACTATAGGAGAGGGGGAAGTGATAGGCAGGTGAGATGAGGTAAAAGGCCAGAGTGAGGAATAGAAGGAGAGGGGAGGGATCTTTTTTTCTACTGGAAGAATAGGCATCCATTAGTCTCAAGAGACCATGGATTTGCGTCTTGGAAAGTTTCCAGGCCTGGGCAGGGTTGTATGGGAGACCGGCAGTTGCCCATGCTACAAGTCTCCCCTCTCCACACCACCGACGTTGTCCAAAGGAAGGGCAAGGGCCGATAACAGCTTGGCACCGGTGTCGTCGCAGAGCAATGTGTGGTTAAGTGCCTTGTTCAAGGACACAACACACTGCCTTAGCTGAGGCTCAAACTAGCAACCTTCAGATCGCTAGACCAATGCCTTAACCACTTGGCCACGCTCCAACAAAAGTAAAAGTCTACTGGAAGAAGGAATCAATATTCATGCCGTCAGGTTGGAGACTATCCAGATGGAATATAGGGTGTTGCTCCTCCATGTTGGGCGTGGCCTTACCATGGCACAAGAGGAGGCCATGGACCATGTCAGATCGGGAATGGGAATCGGAATTAAAATATTTGGCCTCTGGGAAGTTCCACTTTTGGCTTTCACTTTCATGTTTATGATTTATTATTTACAGCTTAACTGTGTTAGACAATAGACAATAGATGCAGGTGTAGGCCATTTGGCCCTTCTAGCCAGCACTGCCATTCACTGTGATCATGGCTGATCATACACAATCAGTACCGCGTTCCTGCCCTCTCCCCATATCCCTTGACCCCGCTATCTATAAGAGCTCTATCTAACTCTCTCTTGAATGCATCCAGAGACTTGGCCTCCACTACCTTCTGGGGCAGAGCATTCCACATATCCACCACTCTCTGGGTGAAAAAGTTTTTCCGCATCTCTGTTCTAAATGGCCTATCCCTTATTCTTAAACTGTGGCCTCTAGTTCTGGACTCACCCATCAGCGGGAACATGCTTCCTGCCTCCAGTGTGTCCAATCCCTTAATAATCTTATATGTTTCAATCAGATCCCCTCTCATCCTAAATTCCAGTGTATACAAGCCCAGTCACTCCAATTTTCCAACATATGACAGTCCCGCCATTCTGGAAATTAACCTTGTGAACCTACGCTGCACTCCCTCAATAGCAAGAATGTCCCTCCTCAAATTTGGAGACCAAAACTGCACACAATACTCAAGGTGTGGTCTCACTAGGGCCTTGTACAGCTGCAGAAGGACCTCATTACTCCTATACTCAATTCCTCTTGTTATAAAAGCCAGCATGCCATTAGCTTTCTTCAATGCCTGCTGTACCTGCATGCTTGCTTTCATTGACTGATGTACAAGAACACCTAGATCTCTTTTCCTAACTTGACTCCATTTAGATAGTAATCTGCCTTCCTGTTCTTGCCACCAAAGTGGATAACCTCACATTTATCCACATTAAACTGCATCTGCCATACATTTGCCCACTCACCCAACCTGTCCAAGTCACCCTGCATTCTCATAACATCCTCCTGACATTTCACACTGCAACCCAGCTTTGTGTCATCAGCAAATTTGCTAATGTTACTTTTAATCCCTTCATCACAACATGCAATTAGAATTATATTTTATTACCATATTTGTGGTAATGTTTTGGTTTATGTACTGTTCATATGCATGTTGTGTGGGTGTGCTGAGGTCCAGAGGAACGTTGTTTCGTTTGGTTGCAGATAAATACTGTCAGCTGATGCTAAACTTGAAATTGAACTTAAACTTAATTCTTTTTTTTTCCAATGCTGACAAAAGATCGGGAGTGTGGATTTAGAGCTTCAGCAGAGTCTGAGATGTTACATTACTTTCTGAATTACAGGGATTCTTTCTGCATAATCTGAACTCAACAGGAAACCTTTGATTGCAGGCAGCAGTCTAGTGAATGCACTGGTCAACAAAGATTTTTCTTCCTGAATACTTTTGGGTGTACCTTATGGATTTTGGGCTGCTGATCAGGGAAATCACCATGAAATTTCCCTATCATGCACCTTTATTTTTTAAATTGCCTCTATTTGTTACTTCAATTCATAATTCAAGTCAGAAAAACTGATGCCAAGATTAAGGAAGGCATTTTTGTTGGCCCACAAATCAAACAGGTCATGAACGACAGTCAATTCAAAGAACTGAAGAAAACTTGGCAACTACAGAGCACCAGACCACATGCAGCTGGTTGACAACATGCTTCCAGCACACAAAACCATGAAGTGCAACATGTCACTAAAGATTCATTTTCTGCATTCCCATTTAGACTTCTTCCCTGCAAATCCTGGTGCTGTCAGCGACGAGCACGGTGAAAGGTTTCACCGGGACATTGCGATCATGGAGAAACGGTATCAGGGCAACTGGAATCCATCAACGCTGGCTGATTATTATTGGACACTTAAACGAGAAGCCTCAGACACTGAGTACAAAAATCAACAAAACATTTTTAGTTTAGTTGAACTACTGCAAAGCATCAGCACCATTATGCAATTAAACACAGTATATTCAAAAAAGTTAATTTCTTGTTTCTCCGAACTTCTACGTGATACAAGCAGTCTGAAATTATATTGTGTTCAGCGTCAAGCGTTCTATCATAAACAAAACAAAAGTTTTGAGGAAACCACACTTCCAAAAAACTGTGTTGTCCAGTGATGTTCATCACATTAACTCCAAGGCAAAAACCTGCCCTTAAGTAAACTATTAAATGGTTCCTTAGTACAATAAAGTTGACTCTTATCCTCACAAACTACTTCATTATGATCAAGCACCTTATCTTTACCTGCCCTACACTTTCTCTGAAACTGTCACACTTTATTCTGCATTGTTTTCATTGTAAGAATATAAAACTGTTACACAGAGTAGAAGAATTAGACCATTTGGCCCATCGAGTCTGCTGTGCCATTCGATCATGGCTGATTTATAACCACTCCCTGCTGAACATCGACTGCTCCTCAATAGAGATCATTAAGAGCACCAAATTTCTTGCTGTTCACCTGGCGGAGAATCTTACCTGGTCCCTCAACACCAGCTCCATAGCAAAGAAAGCCCAGCAGCATCTCTACTTTCTGCGAAGTCTGAGGAAAGTCCATCTCCCAGCCCCCCCATCCTCATCACATTCTACAGGGGTTGTATTGAGAGCATCCTGAGCAGCTGCATCACTGCCTGGTTCGGAAATTGCACCGTCTCGGATCACAAGACCCTGCAGTGGATAGTGAGGTCAGCTGAGAAGATCATCAGGGTCTCTCTTCCTGCCATCATGGACATTTACACCACATGCTGCATCCGCAAAGCAAACAGCATTATGAAGGACCCCACACACCCCTCATACAAACTCTTCTCCCTCCTGCCATCTGGGAAAAGGCACCGAAGCATTCGGGCTCCCACGACCAGACTATGCAACAGTTTCTTCCCCCAAGCTATCAGACTCCTCAATACCCAGAGTCTGGACTGACACCTTGCCCTGTTGTCCTGTTTATTATTTATTGTAATGTCTGCACTGTTTTTGTGCGCTTTATGCAGTCCAGTGTAGGTCTGTAGTCTACTGTAGTTGTTGTGTGTTTTTTTTTTCATCTGTTGTTCTTTACGTAGTTCAGTGTAGTTTTTGTACTGTGTCATGTAACACCATGGTCCTGAAAAACGTTGTCCCATTTTTACTATGTACTGTACCAGCAGTTATGGTTGAAATGACGATAAAAGTGACTTGACTTGATCCTTCTCAACCCCATTCTCCTGCCTCCTTGACCAAGAGCCTCAGGGCGTAATGCTGGGCCTTTATAAAATAATAGTCCGACCACTCTTCGAGTATTGTGAGCAGTTTGGGCCTCAGGATAGAGGGACATCCATTTCAAACAAAGATGAGGAGGAATTTCTTTAGGGAGAGGATGGTGAATCTGTGGTATTCATTGACTCAGACAGCTAAGGAGACCGAGTGCATTTAGAGCAAAGGTTGGTAGATTCGTGGTTAGTCGGGGCATCAAAGGTTATGGGGAAAAGGCAGGAGAATGGGGTAGAGAGGGATAATAAATCAGCCATGATGGAATGTTGGAGCAGACTCGATGGGCCGAATGGCCTAATTCTGTGCCTAGGTTTTATGGAGTCAAGCCAATGGAGAAAGGATACTTGGACCAGAGAACAAGGGTCCTCAGGCTCTCCAATTTATTTCTGACTCTTGATCCCTCCAACTGCCTTTCCTCTCAACCTTTGCCCCTTGTCTCTTACCTTCAAAATGGGAGCAGGTCTCACTCCAACGAGTTCAGCTGCCATCACAGAGGCAGTGCTACGCTACACTGCACTCTCAGATGGAGGTGGACGCTGTTTCATTACAGAGCAGGAAAATGCATCCTGTATTCCCGAATTGACATCGTCATAGTAGCATAGCACACTGCAATACAGAAACAGGCCACTTGGCCCATTTAGTCCAGACTAAACTATTATTCTGCATAGTCCCATCAACCAGAACCCAGACCAAAACCCTCCATACCCCTTCCATCCATGTACTTACCCAAATTTTTCTTAAATGCTGAAATCAAACCCACATCCACCACCTCCACTGGCAGCTCATTCCACACTCACACCATCCTCTGAGTGAAGAGGTTCGCCTTCATGTTCCCCTTGAACATTTCACCTTTAATCTTTAACCCATGACCTCTGGCTCTTGTCTCTCATGACCTCAGTGGGAAAAGGCTGCTTGTATTTACCCTATCTATACTCCTCATTTGCATTTGCCCTATCTATACTCCTCATTTGCATTTACCCTATCTATACTCCTCATCATTTTGTACACCTCTACCTTTTTCTTCTATATGCCAGGGAATAAAGTCCTAACCTGTTCTACTTTTCCTCATAACTCAGGTCCTCAAAACATTACGGAACATATTATCTTTCACTCATGTGGGATCTTGCTGTGTGCAGATTGTCCACAGGGTTTTCCTTCACTGTAGTAGAAATCGAGAGCATGAGCTTTATATGAGTCCAAGCCCTGGTTCAATTCCCACCACCGTCTGCGTGGCACAAACACAAGAGATTTTGCAGATGCTGGGAAACCAGGGTAACATACACAAAATGGGTGTGTAACGCACACCCGATGGATGTGGAAAGGATGTTTCCCGTGGTGGGAGAGTCTAGGACAGGAGGGCACAGCCTCAGAATTGAATGGAGATGAGGAGGAATTTCTTTAGCCAGAAGGTGGTGAATCAATCCTCTGACACAGATGCCCAGTCATCGGGTATATTTAAGGTGAAGGCTGATGGGTTCTTGATTAATCAGGGCATCAAAGGTTACGGAAAGAAGGCAGGAGAATGTGGTTGAGAGGATAAGAAGTCGGCCACAATGGAATGGTGGAGCAGACGAGATGGGCTGAATGGCCTAATTCTGCTCCTAGGTCTTATGATCTTATAGCCTGTAATCTAGAGCAATACATAGGTCAGGCAGAATCTATGGAGATAAATAAAGAGCTGAAATTTTGGGCTGAGACCCTTCATCAGGACTGCATTTGTCAATGCAAGCTCCTTTATCAGGGCCGAATGGCTTAGGGCAACAGAGAAGGTTCCACAAGAGGCTGAACTTTTACAATTTAATTTGCACCTCGGCAAAGCTGGCAGCATGAAAAACCCACAGCCAACGTTTCATTCAGCTTTCCCAATCACCGGCTGATCTGTACTCAAACAAACCCAGGAGTGAGTGTGTGGGTTTGTGTGTGTGTGTGTGTGTGTGTGTGTGTGTGTGTGTGTGTGTGTGTGTGTGTGTGTGTGTGTGTGTGTGTGTGTGTGAGTGTGCGTGTGAGTGTGTGTGCGTGTGTGTGTGTGTGTGTGTGTGTGTGTGTGTGTGTGAGTGTGCGTGTGAGTGTGTGTGCGTGTGTGCGTGTGTGTGTGTGTATGTGTGTGTGCGTGTGTGTGTATGTGCGTGAGTGTGTGCGTGTGTGTATGTGTGTGTGTGAGTGTGCGTGTGAGTGTGTGTATGTGTGTGTGTGTTCGTGTGTGTGCATTTGTGTGTGTGTGTGCGTGCGTGTACGTGCGTGTGTGTGCGTGCGTGTACGTGTGTGTGTGCGTGCGTATGTGTGTGTGTATGTGTGTGCGTGTGTGTGCGTGCGTGTGGTGTGTGTGTGTGTATGTGCATGTGTGTTTGTGTGTGTGTGTGTGTGAATGTGAGTATGTGTGTGTGTGTGTGTGTGTGTGTGTGTGTGTGTGTGTGTGTGCGTGCGTGTGTGCGTGCGTGTGTGTGTGTGAGAACACTGACTCAAGACTCCCCACTAGCAGACTGTCTCCAGGTGGGACTCCAACAAAAAAGCCAGTCACTTTAATAAGAGAGAGATCAGACAGCACAAGCATAGGCTGGAGAACTCAAAATGCCTGCGTCAGCACATCTATATACTGCAGCAAAAACAAAATTCCAATTGCCTTGGTCTGCACTAAATCCGTACGTAGCTCACACAACAGAAAGCAGTATGACCAACCAACATCTCACCACAATATTACCTGATTGCTGATGTGGGCTTTGCTCATTTCTATAATACATAGCTCGCATGTTTTCAATATAAAATACACAGGAGCTGTGAAATATGCTATTCTCTCTGCTATACAATTGTTACTATTCAGGAAAACATATATAAAATATATATAATAATTGCTATATTTCTTGTCTGCGGCTATATTTCACTAGGAGTTTGAGGAGATGTTGTATATCACCTATAAGAATCCAGCAGATCTGTACAAACGTTCCCGGAGAGCATTCATATGGGTTGCATCTCTGTTTGGTATGGTAATGGGAGGGCCAGGGGTCACTGCACAGGATCGGAAAAAGCTGCAGAAAGATGTAAACTCTGCCGTCTCCGTCATGGCCACTAGCCTCCCCAGCCGCCAGGATGTCTACAAAAGGTGGCAGCTCAAAGAGACAGCATCCATCAGTAAGAATCCCCATCTCCCAGCACATACCCTCTTCTCATTGCTACCATCAGGAAGGAGGTACAGGGGGCCTGAAGACCCACACTCAGTGATTCAGGAACAGCTTCGTCCCCTCCACAATCAGATTTCTGAATGGACATTGAACCCATGAAGACTGATACACTAATCTTGCTCTTTTTGTACTGCTTATTAAATTGGATTTATATTGTATTGTAATTTGCACGTTTTTTAGGGATTACACTTACTGCTGCCACAAAACAACAAATTTCCTGTCCATTGTCAGTGATTGAGTGTGAGTCTGATTCTGAAATATATACAGGAGCTGCAATTTTCTATATTATACACAGCAGCTGCTTTTCTCCCAATGAGACACAAGGGTTTATATTTCCTGTAATAAGTACAGAAACTATTACTCTCCATAACATACGATGCTGTTAAGATGAACACAGAAGCTGACATCGTTAACACACACATGCATTGCTGATCCCCCGGTTATACACATTGACTGCCATTCCCTACGACAGAGATGTACTGTCGAAAGCACTCTAACTGGCTGCTTCACCATCTAGCATGAGGGGTTGGGGGGGTGGGGGGGGGGCTACTGCACAGGATCGAAGTAAGCTGCAGAGAGTTGTAAAATCAGTCAGCTCCATCACAAGCTCTAGCCTCTGTAGTATCCAGGATGTCTGCAAGGAGCGGTGGCTCAAAAAGGCAGCGTCCACCGTTAAGGACTCCCGCCACCCAGACAGGCTCTGTTCTCATTGTTACCGGTCAGGAAGGAGGTACAGAAGCCTGAAGACCCACACTCAGCGATTCAGGAACAGCTTCTTCCCCTCTGCCATCGGACTTCTGAATGGACATTGAACCCGTAAACACTACCTCACTAATTCTTTATATCTGCTTTTGCATTACTTATTTAACTATTAAATATATAATTACTGTAATTCACAGGTTTTTTTCTCTATTATTATGCATTACATTGTGCTGCTGCCACAAAGTCAACAAATTCCACAACATACGCCACTGATATTAAGTCTGATTCTGAAGAGAGATTCCTCAGTAATATACACATATATACAACATATGTGTAAGCTGTATACAACATATATAATTCTCTATTATGAAAGGAAGGATTTCTCAGTGACCAACCATTTTAATTCCAGTCCCCATTCCCATTCCAAGATGTCGGTCAGAGATAGGAGGGGAGCTAGAGTAAGGAATTATAGAGGAGGGAACGGAGGGGGTGGAGAAATTATCAGAGATTAGAGAAATCAAAGTTCATGCCATCAAGTTGTAGGCAGAACATGAGGTGTTACTCCTCCATCCTGAGAACGTCTGTGGACTCACTTTCACTCTGAATGCTGTTTGTTTGCTTTTACTGTTCATACATTTTGTTTTTTCCTCTCTCTCTCTCTGCCTGTTCTGTGTCTGTTGGTCTTTTTTTCAGAGGGCTCTTGTAGGTTTCTTGTTTCATGGCTGCCTGAAAGGAGACGAATCTCAAGAGTGTATACATACTTTGACAATAAATGTACTGTAACCTTTGAACTTTGAGAGTGGCCTCATCGTGGCAGTAGAGGAGGCTATGGACGGACATGTCGGAATGGGAATCGTTAGTCCGTTCGTTATGAGTCATGTCATATGACATGGGTGATCATGGTCTTCTCCATGACCATGATTGTACTTGGCAAATTTTTCTACAGAAGTGCTTTGCCATTGTTGCCTTCTGGGCAGTGTCTTTACAAGACGGGTCACCCCAGCCATTATCAATACTCTCCAGAGATTGTCTGCCTGGTGTCAGTGGTCACATAACCAGGACTTGAAATATGCACCAGCTGCTCATACGACCATCCACCACCAGTTCCCATGGTTCCTCGTGACCCTGACCCAGGGTAGGGTGGAGGGGGGGTAGGTGACTGACTAGCGGAGGGAAGGAGTTCCTTACACCTTCTTTGTAGAGATGTATCTCCATCTCGCCTCCCAGAAATGGGAATGGGGATTGGAATTGAACTGTATTGGTCATTGGGAAATCCTGCTTTTTGAAGAGGGAATGAAGATGCTTGACAAAGCAGCCTCCCCCCACCAATCTACACCGGGTCTCTCCAGTGTAGAGGAGGCCGCATCGGGAGCACCAGATACAGCAGATGACCCCAACAGATTTGTAAATGAAGAGTTGCCTCATTTGAGAGGACTAATTGAGGCCCTGGTGAGGCATGAATAGGCAGGTGTAGTACTTTTTCCACTAGCAATGACGTCTGCTAGGGGTGAGGTTAGTGGGAAGGGACAAATGGACAAGAGAATCAGGGAGGGAGCAATCCCTGTGGAAGGCAGAGGGTTCGGAGATTATTCCCAACATCTTCAACAGGACCCTACCACCAAACACATTTCTGCATGTGGCACTGGAGGGTCACAAGAATGATCCCGGGAATGAAAGGGTTAACATGATCGATGGCTCTGGCTGTCTACTCCCTGCAGTTTAGAAGAATGAGGGGTGGGATTTATCCAGTGCTGAAAGGCCGAGACTTGGAGTGAACATGGAGATGATGTTTCCTCTAGTGGGAAGTCTAGAACCAGAGGGCATAACCTCAGGACAGAAGGACAGCCCTTTGGAACAGAGATGAGGAGGAATTTCTTTTACCAGAGGATAGTGAATCTGTGGAATTCATTGCCACAGGTGACCATGGAGGCCAAGTCATTGGGTATATTTAAAAGCAGGGATTGATAGGTCCCTGATAAGTCAGGGTGTCAAAGGTTATGGAGAGAAAGCAGGAGAGTAGGGTTGAGAGGGATAATACATCAGCCAAGATTGAATGATGGAACAGATTCAATGGGCCAAATGGCCTAATTCTACTCCAACATCTCATGTGTGCAGTTTTGGTCACCAAATTACAGGAAGGATGTTAAAAAGGTTGAAAGAGTGCAGAGAAGGTTTACAAGGATGTTGCCGGGACTTGAGAAACTGAGTTACCGAGAAAGGCTGAATAGGTTAGGACTTTATTCCCTGGAGCATAGAAGAATGAGGGGAGATTTGACAGAGGTATATAAAATTATGATGGGTATAGATAGAGTGAATGCAAGCAGGCTTTTTCCACTGAGGCTAGGGGAGAAAAAAACCAGAGGACATGGGTTAAGGGTGAAGGGGGAAAAGTTTAAAGGGAACATTGGGGGGAGCTTCTTCACACAGAGAGTGGTGGGAGTGTGGAATGAGCTGCCAGATGAAGTGGTAAATGCGGGCTCACTTTTAACATTTAAGAAAAACTTGGACAGGTACATGGATGAGAGGGGTTTGGAGGGATATGGTCCAGGTGCAGGTCAGTGGGTCTAGGCAGAAAAATGGTTCAGCACAGCCAAGAAGGGCCAAAAGGCCTGTTTCTCTGCTGTAATGTTCTATGGTTCCATGGCCTGAAATATTTTGAGTTCATAGATTTGTCCAATGGCCTTGTCCACTTTCATGAAATACGGAATCTCACTAATAATTAATTTACCTCAGTGTAGCCCCTTGAGTGTTTTTTTCACTAATAGCTTTAATCTATCTTCTCTGGTCCCTTCCACCTGTGAAAGAAGTTTATTCTAATTGACTCCATCAGATTTCTTCATGAGTTTAAATGCCTCTGTTAAATCTCTACTCAACCTTCTCTGCTCCAGAGAGAACAACTTGGGCTCCAAGGCTTTTTTTGCAGGTTAGCCTGGATTCCTGGCCTGAGCCGATGAGGCTTAACCATTTATGCCCCAGTCAGATCAGCTCAGAATAGCACGGCACCGTGGCACAGCTAGTAGTGGCCTGAGATCTGTCTGTGAGAGTCTGCATGCTCTCCCTGTGACCATGTGTGTTTCGTCTGGGTGCCTCATAAGACCATCAGACATAGAATAAGGCCATTCAGCCCATCAATTCTGCTCTACCATTCCATCATTGCTAATTTATTATCCTCCTCAACCTTATTGTCCTGCCTTCTACCCATAATCTTTGACACCTTTACTAATGAAGAATTTATTGACCTCCCCTCTAAATATATCCAATGACTAGGCCTCTAGCCCGTGGCAATGAACTCCACAGATTCACCACCCTCTGGCTAAAGAAATTCCTCCTAATCTCTGTTCTAAAAGGACATCCTTCTATTCTGAGTCTGTGCCTTCTGGTCCTAGACTCCCCCACTATAGGAAACATCTTCTCCACATCCACTCTATCTGTGTCCTCTGGTCCTAGACTCCCCCACTATAGGAAACATTCTCTCCACATCCACTCTATCTGTGTCCTCTGGTCCTAGACTCCCCCACTATAGGAAACATCCTCTCCACATCCACTCTATCTGTGTCCTCTGGTCCTAGACTCCCCCACTATAGGAAACATCTTCTCCACATCCACTCTATCTGTGTCCTCTGGTCCCAGACTCCCCCACTATAGGAAACATCCTCTCCACATCCACTCTATCTGTGCCCTCTGGTCCTAGAGTCCCCCACTATAGGAAACATCCTCTCCACGTTCACTCTATCTGTGTCCTCTGGTCCTAGACTCCCCCACTATAGGAAACATCCTCTCCACATCCACTCTATCTGTGTCCTCTGGTCCTAGACTCCCCCACTATAGGAAACATCCTCTCCACATCCACTCTATCTGTGTCCTCTGGTCCCAGACTCCCCCACTATAGGAAACATCCTCTCCACATCCACTCTATCTGTGCCCTCTGGTCCTAGACCCCCCCCCCACTATAGGAAACATCTCCTCCACATCCACTCTATCTGTGCCCTCTGGTCCTAGACTCCCCCACTATAGGAAACATCCTCTCCACATCCACTCTATCTGTGTCCTCTGGTCCTAGACTCTCCCACTATAGGAAACATCCTCTCCACATCCACTCTATCTGTGTCCTCTCGTCCTAGACTTCCCCCACTATAGGAAACATCTTCTCCACATCCATTCTACCGAGGCCTTCTGTGAAAGTTGGTAGATTAATCAACTGCTGTAAATTGCCCCTATTGTGTGGGGCAAGGGGTCAAGCTGGGGAGGATTAATGAGAATATGGGGAGAGTAGCTAAGATTAGTGTAGGATTGGTGTGGATCAACGAATAATGGTCGGCACCAAATTCAGTGGGCCAAAAGGCCTGCTATGTCTCTCTGAATCCAGGATGGGCCATGCTTTGTCAAGCTGACTTAGGTCAGTAATAAATTAATTTAGAGATACAGTGCAGAATAGACCCTTCTGGTCTCTTGAGCCATGCAAACCAGCAACCCCCAGTTTAACCCTAGCCTAATCACAGGGCAATTTAGAATAACCAATTAACTTACTAGTTAATTGACTTACTATCTCTGGAATGTGGGAGGAAACCAGAGCACCCAGAGGAAACTTATGCACTCACGGGAAGGATGTACAAACAGTGGTGGAATTGAACTGTGACCCCCCCCCCCCCACAATACCCCAAGCTGTAACAGCGTTGCGCTAGCCGCTACCACATCCTCTTCCGCCTCCTCCGCGATTATCTTTTACCAGTTGTCATTGACCTGAGATGTTCATTCACTTTCTCTCTCACCAATCACCTCCAGCTTTCCCCCCTTTTTTAAACACAGTGAACATTCCTGCCTCCACCCTCACGGTAACACAGCGGCTAGACGACTCTATTACAGCTCGAGGCGTCAGAGCTCAGAGTTCAATTCATCTGTGAGTACAGATTCCCATCTCCGACGGCCAAAGCTGCACAAGGGCCGCGCGCACCGTGTCGCTACCATCGGTTAGTTTGCGGTGCGGTGGGAGCGGAGAGAGCCACTGGGAGCAGACAAAGGTCTTGATCCAAGATGGTGTGAGTGACCACCATTTTGAAGTCTGGCTGGTTGTCAGCAGTGACCAAGATTCTCAGCAAGAGACAGGACAGGGAATAATCACTGGGAAAGCACTGGGGCACCAGATTCCCAGGTATCTTTTCGAGTCTGCCTCAGGACCACGGGACGCAGTGACGCCTATCCTTGGGGCTGTGGTGAAGGAATTCACCAGGTCCCAGACATCTTTCTTGGCAACCCTGATTCAAAGTTCAAAGTAAGTTTATTATCAAAGTACCCATATGTCACCAAATACAACCATCAGATCCATTTTCTTCAGTAGATACAAGAAACACAATAGAATCAATGAAAGACTGCACCCAACAATATGGACAATAACCAATGTGCAAAAGACAACAAACTGTGCAAATACAAAAAAAAAGCAAAATAATAAATAAATAAACAAACAAACAAGCAATAAATATCAAGCAGATGAGTTGTTATGTCCTTGAAAGTGAATCTGTAGGTTGTGGAAACAGTTCAGTGATGAGGTGACTGAACTTGAGTGAAGTTAACCCCTCTGATTCAACACCTGATGAATGTAGGGTAATTATTGCACTGTCAATGTACGAGGGATGGTTTTTGCTAATATCTTTAAGCTTTTGGCTAAGGTTGGCAATGGTTGGGTTAATTTTGGCAGGGAGGGAGGGGAGTTGATCTTGTACCCAAGCAAGTTTCTGCTCTGTGAAACCACAGTCCCACTTCCACAAACTATCCTGGCAAATCTTCCCTGCAGCTCCCCTGGGGTTAGAAGTCTTTCTCACACAAAATGCCGGGGAAGCTCAGCCAGTCAGGCAGCATCGATGGAGGGCAATAAAGAGACCCTTCGTCACCCCACGGTAGCACAGCAGTTAATGGGACACTATTACAGCTCAGGGAGTTTGGAGTTCAATTCTGGCATCCTCTCTAAGAAAGTTCCTATGTTCTTCCTGCGTGTGCCTGGGATTCCTCCCACCGTCCAGAGCTGTATCAGTTATTAGGTTAATTGGTCATTTGTAAATTATCCTTGATTAGGCTCGTGTTAAATCATTGGGTTGCTGGACAACAAGTCTTGGTGGGCCAGACAGGCCTATTCCATGCTGTAAGTAATAAATTTTAAAAACATCAAAAAACAGAGTGATCTAGGAA
Organism: Hypanus sabinus; assembly: GCF_030144855.1. Lineage (NCBI taxonomy): Eukaryota > Metazoa > Chordata > Chondrichthyes > Myliobatiformes > Dasyatidae > Hypanus > Hypanus sabinus. The sequence continues at coordinate 4,941,547 of NC_082734.1, read as the reverse complement.
TAATGGTGCATAGTTCCCCGAAGGTGGAATCTCATGTTGATAGGGTGGTGAAGAAAGCTTTTGGAATGCTGGCCTTTATAAATCAGAGCATTGAGTATAGGAGTTGAGAGGTAATGCTAAAATTGTACAAGGCATTGGTGAGGTCAAATTTGGAGTATTGTGTACAGTTCTGGTTACCAAATTATAGGAAAGATGTCAACAAAATAGAGGAGATTTACTAGGATGTTACCTGGGTTTCAGCACCTAAGTTACAGAGAAAGGTTGAACAAGTTAGGTCTTTATTCTTTGGAGCGTAGAAGGTTGAGAGGGGACTTGATAGAGGTATTTAAAATTATGAGGGGGATAGATAGAGTTGACGTGGATAGGCTTTTTCCATTAAGAGTAGGGGAGATTCAAACAAGAGGACATGATTTAAGAGTTAGGGGGCAAAAGTTTAGGGGTAACAGGAGGGGGAACTTCTTTACTCAGAGAGTGGTAGCCGGGTGGAATGAGCTTCCAGTAGAAGTGGTAGAGGCAGGTTCGGTATTGTCATTTAAAGTAAAATTGGATAGGTAAATGGACAGGAAAGGAATGGAGGGTTATGGGCTGAGTGTGGGTCAGTGAGATTAGGTGAGAGTAAGCGCTCGGAATGGACTAGAAGGGCCGAGATGGCCTGTTTCCGTGCTGTAATTGTTATATATGTTTATATATATTTATTCCCCTCCATAGATGTTGCCTGACCAGCTAAGTTCCTCCAGCATTTTCTGCGTGTTGCTCAAGATTTCCAGCATCTCTAGAAGCTCCTGTGTTCACAAGTCCTTCTCAGAGTATCATTCCCAGGACATAATCAGGACATATCAAGATCTAACATGTAACAGTGTGTTAGATCATAATCAAAGCACATTAAAAATGTGATTGGGTAGAAGATGTAAAACCTTTCACTGGATTTAACTTTGCTTTTAAAACATACAACTCCAATCTTTTTTTGACGAAAACTAACCCAGTAATTATTATTTTTTTATCCTGGCAATTAAAATTCCTAAGGCAAGAAGCTACTATATTATCATTAAGTGTCGAAGTTAAATTTGTATTAAGGCATTTTAACCCAAGGTTTTTCCTTATTTTCACCAGCAGATCAGACTCAGAAAGTGCAAACACACTCTAGTATTGTACACTTTACTAGGACACAGCAGGGACACAATGAAGTGGTCACTGGGTCTATAAAGGGCCAGTACAACCTCCTTTACATTTCCTAATCGAAAGCCTCCATTTGTAAAAGCAGGAATCCTGTATAAAGTCCATGAGGATGTCGAATCAAGGATTCCAGGGTTCAGAACACAATCAGGTTTAATATCACTGATGTATCATGAAATTTCACAACATATATCGGTGATATTTGACCTGATTCTCGTTGCAATGGTGCAAGTTAAGAGGAAGGGTGACAGAAATGCAGAACTGTAGTATAGTGGTTAGAACAATGTTTGCGCGCTAGAGTTCAGAGTTCAGTTCCGCCGCTCTGTAAGGAGTCTCGGTACCTCTTCGTCGTGGAATGCAAGCGCTCCGGTTTCCTCCCCCGGTCCAAAGATGTACCGGGTAGGTTAAATGGTCACTGTAAATGGTCCTGTGATTAGGTTAGGGCTAAATCAGTGTTGTCCGGGGCTGCCTGGGCGGAATGAAGGTCCGGAAGGTTCCGACTACACGTTGTATCGCTAAGTACAAATAAAATAAAAACATTTCTATTTTGAGGGCAGACCGAGGATCCTAGGGTTCGGAACCAGAGTCAGGTTTAATAGCACAATGTTTGTCAGCGATATATATTCCCATTGCAATGGGAAAGGTTAAGAGAAAAGGTGATGGAAATGTGAGATAAATAGGGAAGGACAGTTCCCATTAGCAGGGAGATCGAGGACTGGAAGCCGCAGTAGCGCAGGGGCAAGAAACCCATATTTACTTGGCAAGTGGCAATGATCCACAATGCACTGTCTGAAAGGGTGGTGGATGGTAGCTTTTGAAAGGGAAAATAATGCTATTTGAAGGTTAAAATCCAAATATACGGGAAAAGAACACAGCCACAATGTTCACTGGATTGCTCCAGCAGACCCTCGACAGGATAAATGCCCTCAATCAGTGCAAGAGTAACTCAGAGATTCATACATGATGGTGGTTTTCCATAAACACACGAGATCCTGCAGATGCTGGAAGCCGAGAGCAACGCACACAAAATGCTGGAGAAGCTCGGCAGGTCAGGCAGCATCTACAGAGAGGAATAAACAGCAGATGTTTCGGACCGAGACCCTTCATCAGGACTGGAGCGGAAAGGGGAAGAAGCTAGTTTAAGAAAGTGCGGGGCAGGGGGGGGAGGACAAGCTGGCAGGTGACAGGTGAAGCCAGGTAAGGGGGAAAGTGGGTGGTTAGGGGATGAAGTAAGAAGCTGGGAGGTGATTGGTGGAAGGAGTAAAAGGGCTGAAGAAGAATGAATCTGATTGGAGTGGACAGTGGACCAAAGTTTTCCAAGGTGATACAGATCGAGCAGCAATTATTTCAAGTACGCTCATTAATTGTTTTCTAAAATGTAGATTGAATTTTCGGATCTTGTGGAATACTTAAGTTAGTTATTACTTACAAAAGACAGGAGCACTATCATTTCCTACAAAATACACCGAATTCTGTTCTTTCTTTCTGGCACCAGTTGATGATAATGAAATTCATGAGAGACCCAATAAAAGCAGAGGCACAGACCTCCCATTACACACGTAGGAGCTGCTATCTTCTATAACGTACACACACATTGTTTTTCTCCAGAATACGTACAAGCGCAACAAATCAGTTTCATTTTAGTGATCTTGCTTTCTAATAACCCATAAATGACAGCGGACGGTTGCAGAAGGATTGTGGTTAAATCACTGAATACGCCATCCTGGGCCATTGATCGAAAACTGTGAGATCAGAACCCACCACAGCGTCTGGGGAATTTAAATTCCAGTAATGAAATAAATCTTGGAATTTATAGAGTTACAGCTACCCTGGAATGACCAGATTGTCGAAGAGACCAATAGCGAGAAGAAATCGAAGCTCCTATGAACATAGAGGCTAGGCCAACTAAGACACATCAGATTTCTATCCCTGCATGAGTCTTTTATGGCAATCTTGACATTCCAGAGTAACTGTAAGTCTTTTCTATAAATTCCAACAGAGATGCAACACAGAAACAGGCCCTTCAGCCCATTTGGTTTCTGCTAACCATCAACCAACTGTTCACACTAATTGTCTTTTATTCCTAGATTCTAACCCTCACCACATACTAGTGGCCAACTATATTGGCCAATTAACCACATCAGAAGAAACCAAAGAAAGTGCAGGGGAAACCCAAACTATAATAATAATAATAATAATAATAATAATAATAATAATAATAAACAAGAGAGAATCTTCAGGCGCTGGAAATCCGACAACACACACAAGGTGCCGGAGGAACTCAGCAGGCCCAGCAGCACCTATGGATATGAATAAACAGTTGACATTTTGGGCTGAGACCCTTCAGCAGGACTGGAGAGAAAAAGGCTGAGGAGTAGGTTTAAAAAGTTGGGGGAGGAGAGAGAGAGACGGGGGGGAGAGAGAGACGGGGGGGAGAGAGAGACGGGGGGGAGAGAGAGAGACGGGGGGGAGAGAGAGAGACGGGGGGAGAGAGAGACGGGGGGAGAGAGAGACGGGGGGGAGAGAGAGACGGGGGGAGAGAGAGAGACGGGGGGGAGAGAGAGACGGGGGAGAGAGAGAGACGGGGGGAGAGAGAGACGGGGGGGAGAGAGAGACGGGGGGGAGAGAGAGAGGGGGGGGAGAGAGAGACGGGGGGAGAGAGAGACGGGGGGAGAGAGAGACGGGGGGGAGAGAGAGACGGGGGGAGAGAGAGGGGGGGAGAGAGAGAGACAGGGGGGGAGAGAGAGACGGGGGGAGAGAGAGACGGGGGGGAGAGAGAGACGGGGGGAGAGAGAGGGGGGGAGAGAGAGAGACAGGGGGGGAGAGAGAGAGACGGGGGGGAGAGAGAGACGGGGGGGAGAGAGAGACGGGGGGGAGAGAGAGACGGGGGGGAGAGAGAGACGGGGGGAGAGAGAGACGGCAGGTGATAGGTGGAACTTGGAGGGGGAGGGATGAATCAAAGAGCTAAGAAGTTCATTGGTGAAGGAGACAGAGGGCCATGGAAGAAAGAAGAAAGGGGTTGGAGGAGAAGCACCAGAAGGAGGTGGTGGGCGGGCAAGGAGATAACATGAGAGAGGGACAAGGGGATGGGAAATGGTGAAGGGGGAGTGCAGGCATTATTGTAAGTTTGAGAAATCGATGTTCATGCCATCAGGTTGGAAGCTACCCAAACGGAATACACCCAAAATAATAAGAACAACTTAATTTACTGAGCATTTTTCATACAGACGATGTAGTTCAAAGTGCTTTGCAATGAGGTAAAAGTACAAAATACAGAAAGAAAACACGAAAATAAAAGATATGTTGGTTAAAGACAAGATTAAATTAATAGGTTTCGAGCTGGCGTTTATCACAAGGAAAACATGCAAACTCCACACAGACAGCAAGGGTCAGGACTGAACTGCGGACTCCGATTGCCAGAGTCACGGGTTCAGTCCTACCGAAACGTTTAATTGTCTCCTCTGTTCAAAGCCAAATACTCACTACACAGAACCATACAAATAAACTTACCCAATTTTGCCAAAAGCTAATTAAATTCAGAAAATCACCTGCAAACAAAATAAATTTTGTCATATCCTGAATATAGGGCTCTATAAATATACACGAACATCTATTTACAAATACAGGCAACCCCTGCTGCATTCACTTTACAGAAATCCGTCCTTACACAAATCACCACCAAAATATCTGCGGCACAGAATAAAATGCTTCTTTCCTAAATAAATAATTCACAAATGGTTTTTTTTCTTGATGTGTGTGCAGATGATGTGGCTTCATGTTATGGAAAATCAGGGTCTTCTATGAACACAACTCCCTCATAGTGGAATATACAGAAAACCGTGACATTTAAATACTCAGGCCAGCCCTGTCATATTGCGATAGAATGCAATGAAGATTATGAGAGACTCGACAATAAGCAGCGTCTTGGAAAGACTCAGTGAGCCGAGCAGCATCTGTGGGAGAAAAGGAATTGTTGACCTACGGGGTTGTGACCTGGAGTGTCCACAATTCCTTCCCCCTGCAAATGGAACTCGACCCATTGAGTTCCTCCAACAGATTGTTTGTTGCTCCAGGTCGTGCATCTGCAGTGTCCTGTGCTCCGGTTGGGTTGAATAGGAAATGGCTTCGTTAGCAGAGAGTTCATTAATGACAGGGTAACCTAAAGAAATTGCTTTATGCTTAGGAGGGCGATAGAGGGATAAGAGATTCTCCTGGGGCCGGTAAGGGCTGAAACGCACAGTCTGAAGAGGTGATGGAGACAGGGACCCCCAGCACCTTTAATGACTGGATGAGATATAACTTACAAACCTGAGCACTATCTCGTTTATTCCTGTTCTTGCCACTATTTATTTATTTATTTTATAATTTCGCATAATTATTTTGCCTTTGCGCTGTACTGCTGCTGCTAAAACAACAAATTTCACATCATGTGAATCAGTAATAATAAACCCGATTCTGGTTCTGAGAACTGGGATTAGTCGGAATGCAGTAAATTTTTGATTTATGAAGATTTGATTTAGATATTATTGCGATGATTCACCGTTGACTCCTTAAGGCACTTGTCCTTGAGTTAGGAAGCCGTCACCTTCCATAACACACAATGACCCACTCTCCTTCTGTGGGAATACACCGTATCGAACACTCACAATGGATTTTGTCGGCCATATTTAATTTACAAAATTCCACTGGCTGAGATCATTTTCAGGAATGTGTCGCTTGTAAATCGGGGAATGGTTCTTTCCCTTTTGCAAGGACACCTTCAGCTGTACGTCCTCTATCAGACCCTTAAATTGGTAAGATCATGTGCACCCTCATCAGGGACCCCCACCACCCAGGCCGTGCTCTCTTCTTACTGCTGCCATCAGGAAGGAGATACAGGAGCCTCAGGACCCAGACCACCAGGTTCAGGAAGGAGGTACAGGAGCCTTAGGTCCCACACCACCCCTCAACCTTCAGGTTCTTGAAGCAGAGGGGGTAACTTCACTGAACTTCACTCACCCCAACGCTGAACTGTTCCCACAACCAACAGACTCACTTTCAAAGACTCTTCATCTCATGTTCTTGATATTTATTGCTTATTATTTATTATTGTTATTTTATTTGTCTGCTGTTTTGCATTTATTGAAAATGCCTGCAAGAAAATGAATCTCAAGATTGTATGTGGTGACATATATGTGCCTTGATAATAATTTTTTACTTTGAACTTTAAAAAGTTAAAAAAGTTTAAAAAGTTCAAAGTCCCGAGCTTTATAGGCTCATCAGGCCGGTGCTTATGCCGGTTTCCGTGGCGTGAAGCGACTGAGACTCTCCCCCCCCCCCCCCCCCCGGTTAGGACACCAGTCTATCCCCCAACACTTTGCCAGTACATTTTCAGCTGGGTGGACTGGAGCAGTGTGTGGTTAAGTGCCTTGCTCAAGGACACAGCACGCTGCCTTGGCTGGGGCTCGAACTCACGACCTTCAGATGGCTAGTCCAACGCCTTAACCACTTGGCCGCACTTTGAACTTCCGAGGCTGGCATGCACTCACTTCCCATCTCTAGGCTGAGTGGCCAATGAGTAGGGCTGTTATGAGCATGGAATCACCTAGTCATAGCATACTATAGCACAGAAACAGGCCCTTCAGCCCATTTACTCCATGCTGAGCTATTAATCTGCCTAGTCCCATTGACCTGCACCCGGACCACAGCTCTCCATCCATGTACCAATCCAGGTTTCTCTGAGATGTTGCATCAAAACCACATCCATCACTTCCTCTGGCGGCTCGTCCCAAACTCACGCCGCCCGCTGCTAGAGGAGCAGATAAAGCAGAGGGTCTGTGGACCCTCTGGCCCATCGAGTCTGCTCAACCACTCAGCTCCTGCCACAGACGATGCTCCTCCAGCGGGTTGTTTCTTGTTCAGGAGTGGAATCTGGCCGAAGCAACCGTGACTGTGCCCATAAATACTCCAGTCCCACTGATGGCCCAGACTCTTAGCCGAATACTTAGTTCAAGGCCATGAGAAGCAGGCAGTCCTACAGGTACGGTCATAACTCGGCATTATTTGAGTAGGTAAATTTTTTTTTAAATGAACTCACCCATTGTTAGTTCCATGGGTGAACCTAGGAAGGTATACCAATCCCCAAAACTGGTCTGCACTGTGTGGTGATTAAAAAGATGGAGATGCTAGAAAAACAACAGAAAGTGCTAAAAATAAAAAAAAACTCAGCAGGTCAGGCAGCATCTGTGGAGACAGAATGATGCCATGAACCCTGAAAAGTTGACTCCGTTACTCTTACTACAGATGCTGCCCGGACCTGTGAGCGTTTCTCGAACACAAGAGATGCGGCAGATGCTGAAGATACGGAGCATCGCGCAGACGAGATGCCGGAGGAACTCAGCAGGTCAGGCAGAATCTGCAGAGAGGAATAAAGAGTCGATGTTTCGGGCCGCGACATCGGGGCTCATGTAGAGCCCGTCTCCATGTTGTACATGAATTATAATATCATTACTCCAAAGATATGACAGCCTGAAAGCACATACCCACCAGGTTTAACCGCAGCTTCTGCCTCACTGGGTTTATTTTGTACTCTGTAGTGTACAGAAGGATGCCTCTCCCTTACACTCTTATAGGCAGGAAGGTTGATATAATGGGTTCGGGGGGTTAATAAGGGGTGCCACAGTAACGTAGGGGTCAGCGCCACAGTATAGTAGCTCATGGCATCGGAGTTCAGGGTTCAACTCTGGTGCCGTTTGTGAAGAGTTTGTACGTTCCCCCCGAGACCGTGTGGGTTTCCTCCGGGTGCTCTGGTTTCCTCCCACATTCCAAAGACCTCCCAGTTGGCAGGTTAACCGATCGTTATAAATTGTCCTGTGATTGGGCGAGGGTTGCTGGGTAGTGTGCCCTGTTTGGCCGCAAGGACCTGCTCCGTGCTGTATCTCTAAATAAATTATCCTACTTAATGCCCATAACAATCCATCACCCAGCACGTGCGGCTGTGTGCCTTGGAGTGCAGGAGACAGCAAGGTAGCTTATAAAGTCAGGGAGGATGTAGATAGGGGAGAGGGTCACTGGGTAGGCAAATGCATAGGTTTAAGACAAGACGAAAGAATAAAAGGGAACCGAGAGGCAACTTTCAACACACACAGAGGTCGGTGGGTCTATGGAACAAGCTGCCAGAGGAAGTGGTGGTGGCAGGTGTGATTCCAACACTTAACAGGGATCTTGCAGCCTCGGGGATAGGAAAGGTTCAGAGGGATGTTGGCCAAATATAGGCAAACGGGACTGGCTTAGTATGGACAAGTTGGGCTGAACGGCCAGTTTCCGCGTTGTGCGTGAATTGCACTCTTCGTGACATCATCGGGCCGAAGATCCAAACTCCTGAAAACACGGCTCCTGTCCGGCTGGCTATCAGGCTCTTGGACACTTGCCTCACGATCTACCTCGCACCTCATCGTTCACCTGCACCGTACCTTATCGGAAGCATTGGCACTTTATTCTGCACTTTGCCGCTGCAGCTCAGTACACCGTGTGATGATTTGCAACACAGAGATTCTGAAGATGCCAGAAATCCACAGGAACACACACAAAACGCTGGAGGAACCCAGCAGGTCCGGCGGCATCTATGGAAGTGAATAAACAGTCGACGCTTGGGGCCGAGAAAATTCATCAGGACCCTCCCGATGATGGGTCTCAGCCTGAAACGTTCGAAGATCAAAGTAATTTTTTTTATCCAAATACATACAGTGAATGTCATCATATACTGGCCCGGGACTCGTTTCCTTGCGGGCATTCACAGTAGAACAAAGAAAAACAATAAAATCAATGGAAAACTACACACGAACAAAGACTGACAAGAAGCCAAAGTGCAAAAGAAGACAAACTGTGCAAATACAAAAATAAGTAAATATATATAGTACCAAATTAAATAGTTAAATAGATAGATAATTTTGTAAATAAAACTGAGAACACTGAGAGCTGCCAGCACAAGTGGTGCGTGTGAGTTCGATTTCAATGTTTAAGAGAAGTTTGATGCCTCCTTGTTCCCAATAATTTCCCTACCTCCCCAGCAACACACTATTATCCCTGAACAATTGTATTTACCTTTACACAGATGGGAGGGGTATGGAGGGCTATGGTCATGGAGCAGGTCGGTGCAAGATACGCAGATTAAATGGTTCAGCATGGACTAGATGGGCCAAAGGGCCTGTTTCTGTGCTGTACTTCTCTATGACTCTTTGAGTTCCAGAGTCTTTGAGAGTGAGTCCTTAGATTGAGTTCAGTATTTGTTCATCTCCATAGGTGCTGCCTGACCCGCTAAGTTCTTCTGGCATTTTGGGTGCAAGACAAGCTTTTCACTGTATCTAGGCACACGTGACAATAATAAACCAATTCTAATAATACACACAGAGCCTACTACCCAGGATACGTGGAGGGGCAGAGAGAGTGACCCGGGGCACTCCCACTGGTGTGAGGGTGAAGCACAGACAGCGATGAAACAGAGGGGGTATTAGAGAAACAGGAGGATGCAGTCTGAACTCACGGCTATGATGATGGCAATTCTGTCACATAGTTCGCCAACCCAAATAGCATTTAGTTCTTTGAATAACTTCCACCCACACATTGTCAGCCTGAATAATATATTTCTTGATAAAGCTTGCAAGGCTAAGCTAGGAGGCTGGGAGCAGAAAATAATTTGGATTCACGTGTTCGGTAGTATTACAAGTTGTCAAACTGGCAGGGGAAGGAGGGAGGGAGAGAAAGAGAAAGAGAGAGAGAGAGAAGTGGAAGGAAAGCACAGAGAGGAGAGACAGATGGAGAAGGAGAGGGAGACGAGAGGGAGTGAGAGGGGGGAGAGAGAGGGAAGAGGGAGGGAGGAAAGGAGAGAGAGAAAGGGGAGAGAGAGGGGAGGGGAAAGAGAGGGCGGGGAGAGAGAAAGAGAGAGGGAAAGTAGAGAGAGGAGCAGAGTATTTCTGAACTGAGTTGCTGGCAGTCGAAGTTGAAGCTCTCTGCATTGCCTAGTACTGCTCTTCCAAGCAAGTTGTATTAACGGGTGAGACAGACGCAGTGTGTTAATGTAAATCATAGACCGAGATCTCACGCAAAATCGTCCAGTCTACAGCAAGGAGGAGTTCATTGGTGGGAGAATTAGAGGGGATTGAGTAAAATCTTTCACTCAATATTTTCCATTCCTGGAAAAGCTCACTCCCCCCTAGATAGACACTGGAAAAGCTGGAACCTGCCAAGTGGCAGACTGTCAGCTAGAAAGGAATTACCTAAAGTAAGTTTGTTGGCCAGTATGGGGAGATGGACCAAATGGCCTTGTACCATTCAAAATTCTCACGCTATGACTGGTTAGCTCACCCAAAGCTGAAACGTAAGAAAGGCTGATAGTTAAGAATCTCCCATTCTTTTCAAGATTAAACCCTTAAACAAGACCAATTAACCCACTGTGTCTCACCTTAAGCACCCATAATGATTTTGTAAGACCTCTATTTGCCTCCCCTGTTTTGTGGGTCCATTACCGTCGCCTCAAACACATGGAGTATTGAGAATAGTTTTTGGGCTCCTTTTCCAAGAAAGGATATGCTGGCATTGGAGAGGAGGTTCGTGAGAATGGAAGGGTTAAGGTATGAAGAGCTTTGGATGGCTCTGGACCTGTACTTGCTGGAGTTTAGAAGAATGAAGGGGGTTGGGGGGGGGAAGAATCTCAGTGAAACCTTCTCAATATTGAAAGGCCTGGACAGAGTGGATGTGGACAGAATGTTTCCTATAGTGGGGGAGTTTAGTTCCAGAGGGCACTGACTCAGAATAGAAGGTAACAGCCAAATTTACAAGTGCGTATGCGCCCACCCGACAACTCTGATTTCCCTGAATTTTCTACGTATTCACAACTCCGGAAGATTTCCTTCTGATCAGTTTTCAACCTTCCACCATATCAGAAACCCAAAAGAAACTGACCAAGTTATGGTTTTCAACCACAAATTCCTTCACAGACACCCGCATTTCCTTAAAGCTTATAGTTCTTTAGTCCCATAGCTTTGGGTAGTTCAAGTACTTTCTGATCAACTTGGTAATTGAATATAAAACTATTTTAACCCTATCCTCTCTGTAAAATATCTTCCTCAGTCGAGGGAAGCAATTGATGCATGTTAACAAGGTCCTGTTGCAATTCTGATGGATTTAAAGTTTGTTGGAGGAGATCCCGGGTCCCTTGCTGCAGTGGGAATGGTTACGAGCTCCCCTCTCTCTGCATTACTGCTTTGCATGGTGAAGGAAACCGTTCACCACAACTACAAAACTGCTGGCGCTGTGATTATTAATCGCCAGAATTGCTACCACTGCTGAATTCTTGCCGCAGCCACGCATTCTGCAACGGCGCAGCTCTGCCCCCTGCCGGCCCGCGGAGGGATTTAAATGCGTCTTTTCTTTCCCCTCAACAATCTCTTGCCTCTGCAAATGCAGATCCTGCAATCTCTCTATCCCTATTTTGTTTAATGAGATCCATTTTATTTCCGCTCCCTTGGACTTTCTTCCCACCTCCCTTTCCCCTTCTGCTTGCCTCTTTCCCTTCCCTGCTCTTCTTTTTTTAAACTTTAACCACATTATTTTATACATCAATCCCTTCAGGAAAAAAGTCATGAACAATTTTAATTTTCTCGTTAATGACATTCTCTTGCGAACTCATTTTGTCTAAACTTTTTATTTCTATCTCTCTTTCCCTCTCTCCTTCTCTCTTTCTCCCTCTCTTTTCTCTCTCTCTCTCCCCCTCACTTTTTAACTCTCTCTCTCTCTGTCGCTCTCTCCCATAATCCTCATTTCTAGAGGAACAGACAGACCCACGAGCAAACCAGAACACAGTTGCATCCCTGAAGAACACAACATGAATTTGATTCATTAAGCCATCTCTCCCGCGCGCTCTCTTCCTCTCTCCCTCTCTCTCTCTCACACACACACACACATATATAAATTACCCGGGCAGCTTTAGATGAATAGGGATCTTCAAAGAGAGCCCAGACTCTGGGCTGGAGTTTCTTCCACCAGCCCAGTTTCCTTCCAGAGTCCTCCTGCAGGCATAGTCTTTTGAGGTCCCCGTCCTCCTCGTCGTCGGGCTCCGGGGTTTCGAAGCTGTCCAGCGCCTCTTCCGCGTCTCGATGCTGCCTGTAGTTCATCCAGCAACATGCCTCCACGTCCGTCTCGTCGATGCCCCAGAAAGCCAACTCTTCCTCGAAGAGCGGCCCACACACATCCGCCGGGCAATGCAACTTGCCCGTCCTATAATAGTTCAGAACATAGGCAAAAACGGAGGGGTGCCGGTCGAAGAAGAACTCGTCGGTCTTAGGATCATAATCAAAATTGCTGGAAGCGTCCGGCTCAGTTAACCAGGAGAGCCTGGTGCCGGGCAGAGTTTTGAGCGTGCTCCTGTACGTCTCATGTTTAATGCCCCCAACATTGATGACAATTTTGTCGCTCTCCTCGTTTTTGCCCATATCTCCTTTCAAACATGACTTGGAAGGAGGTTTGTTTCCAGACTTTCGCCCGCGGAAAGAGGAAACACAGACTGAACTGATCATATGGGATAGATTTTTGCCTGGGTGACGTTTTTTTTTCTTGCAAAAGCACGTGTTAGTTCTTCGAACCGCGGA